>NW_020885019.1:114819-121225 GCF_003945725.1 Corapipo altera | reverse complement strand
CAGTCCCTGGCACCACCCATCACAGACATACAGCCCCTGGCACCACATAGCTATGAATGTACATCCTCTGGCACCACACACCATGGATGTACAGCCCCTGGCACCAAACATCATGGACGTACAGCATCTGGCACCGCACAGCCATGGGTGTACAGCCCCTGGCACCAAGCACCATGCATGCACAGTTCCTAGCACCAAGATCTTTGGACTTAAAGCCCCTGGCACCCCACATCATGCACATCCCTGGCAGCACCCATCATGGGCTTACAGCCCCTGGAAACACACACCAAAGATGTACAGACCCTGGAACCACAGACCATGAACATACAGCCCCTGGTACCACACCCCACAAATGTATAGCCCCTGGCACCAAGCACCATGCATGCACAGCTCCTGGCAGAAGTTCCATGGTCTTACAGCCTCTGGCACCCCACATCATGGATGCACAGCCCCTGGCACCACGCACCATGGACATACAGCCCCTAGAATCACACACCATGGACACACAACCTCTGGAACCACACACCATGGACATATAACCCCTGGAACCACACACCATGGACATATAACCCCTGGCACCAAGCACTATGGACATACAGCCCCTGGAACCACTCATCATGGACATACAGCCCATGGCATGACACACCATCAATGTCCAGCCCCTGGCACCACCCACTATGGACATACAGCATCTGGCACCACACAGCCATGGGTGCACCACACAGCATCTGGTACCACACACCATGGACATACAGCCCCTGGCACCAAGCACCATGGACATACAGCCCCTGGCACCACACAACCATGGACATACAACCCCTGGCACCAAGCACCATGGACATACAACCCCTGGAACCACTCATCATGAACATATAACCCCTGGCACCAAGCACCATGGACATAGAGCCCCTGGCACCACACAACCATGGACATACAACCCCTGGCACCAAGCACCATGGACATATAGCCCCTGGCACCACACAACCATGGCCATACAACCCCTGGAATCATACACCATGGACATACATCCCCTGGTACCACACACCGTGAACGTCGACCATCATGTGCAGACCACAAACTTCCCCTTCCCAGCAGGAGCTCAGCAGGGGCAGCCGAAGCTCGATCGCCCGGGCCCTGGTCGGTGGTGTCAGGGCCAAGCCAGGGGCTTTCTCTGCTCCGGACGGATCATCTGAATGCAGCCCCGCGGCTCTGGAGTGAGGGACAAAACCCTCCTGCGCGGCCGCCGTGGCCGGGCTCCAGTGTGGGGGTTGGCTGCCACCCCCAGGGCGGCCAAGCGAGGAAGGCTTTTGTCATGGGCACCTTTTCTTCCCATCCCCAAGGCGCCGCGGTGGCGCGGGCAGCAGCCACGAAGCCCCAGGGAGGAAATCCAAGTGATAAAACTCTGCAGGAATGGGGCAAACTGGGGTGAGTGGGTCTCTGCTCCCTTCCCGTGCCTGGCTGGACCAGCGTGCTGGCACCAGGAACGGGATGTGGAGAGGGTTAAACTCTGCCCATGGGTGATGTCCTGAGGTGCCCGAGTCCCATGACGGCAAGAGACTCTCAGCCATCAAATCTAGGGCTTGAGGTTGGATTTTTGGCTTGGTTTTTTTTCTTATTTTCCACAGATGGAAAATCTTTTGACCCACACGTCATGAGGGAAAATCTGGGAGCAGGACTAGGGAAGGGCAGCCAAAAAGGTTGAAGAGGAGGAATGGCAGAGGCTCAATTGTCTCTGAGACCTCAGAGCTCAGCAGATGCCAGGGATGGACCGAGACAAAGGCACGCACGCATGTGGCAGGGACAGCTAACCTCCATTTCCGTGGAAAACCAGGGGGAAAATGGAGCCAAAGTCTATTTTGGGACAGGAGCGATCTTTCTTTCTCCCCTGAGCTCGGCCCTCCTTTCAGAGGCGGCTCCTTGAACGTGGGGGGTCAGCAGGATTTGGGGCTGCAGCACCTGGTCCAGGGCGCAAGGCAGGAGATGCTGCGAGGGGACGGTCGTGGGAGGGGGTCCCTTCTCATCTCGGAAGAGGGGCTTTCTCCTCCGCAGCCCCTCGTCCCCTCCACGTGACTGTTACTCATCCCGGCTCCCAAGGTGCCCTGCCAGCCCGCAGCGAGCCGGAGGAGGGGGGAGCAGAGCGGTGGCTTTCCAGGGATGCTCAGCTGCAGAATGAGTCAGCAGCCGCCGGCACAGCCTGGCCCCGCTCCAGCCCCATCCCCACCAATGCAAAGGGCTCCGGACACCCCGCTGCCGCCCCGGCTGCCGGGCGGACCCGCAGCCACGGTTCGCTTGTGGCTGCGCCGTGTCCGTCCCCCCCCCGCGGCGCTGCAAACTGGCGCTGCGTCCAGGATTCCTCCCCACCCCCGCGGGTGGGTGGGGCGCGACCATCGGAGGGGTCCCCGGAGCTGGGCAGTGCCAGGGACATGCCGGCTCAGGGTATGCAGCGGGAAGAGCCCGGCAGCCTCTAGGCAGCAGCCGCTGGCAGAGCTTAAAGGGCCGGAAGCAGGTGGGGAGAGCGGGGCGGGGAGGGGTCCCTCCAGCTGCCAGAACCCCCCGCCCCCCACCCCAGCAGGGAGAAAGGGGCTCCTTGTTGCAGGGCTGGGCTGTGGGAAGTGTCTCCGGTCCGCGGGAGCCCGGGGAGGGTCCCTGGGGAGATACAGTCCCGCACGGAGGGGTGGGGATGGGAGCAGACCCCGCAGGAACCCTCCAGGGACACGTGAGCATGTGCACCCCCCGGTAAGTGTGTCACACACACACGTGAAGGTTTGCACGCCCTTCCCCGGCTGTGGGGCTCCGGTGGGGAAACTGAGGCACCAGGTGGGACAGAAGCGTGGGGCGGATGACGGGGGGGTCCCAGACTTCAGCGCTGCTGCTCAGGTGGGACCCAGCCCTGCTGCCGCTCACCAGCAAACTCGCATCTCGCCGTTCGCAGCGCAAGATCACGCGATCTCCCAGTTTTCCCAGCCTAAATCCATTCCCTGAAAAGCGGGGTATCACCCTCTCTCTGTGCCCAGAAGCTGTAAAAGGCTCCGGGCTGGGGCAGAGGGAGTTTCTCCCACCCCCCGGCAGCCAAAAGGAAGAGCAACAGGTTCTGGGTTGGGCTGAGGCGGGAGAAGTCGGCGTGACGGGAGCAGCAGTCCCTGGCAGGGATGCTCAAGGGCAGCCCCTTCGTCCCGGGGACGAAATGCTCTGGCTGCGGGAGGGGAAGCGGATTGCGGCAAACGGCCCCCACCTGGGGCACCCCACGGGGAACCTGGGGTTCACACTGGGGCTGCTCGGCTGGGAAGAGCCATGAAAATCCTGAAAAATTTTCCCCCGGGCCCTCCCGTCCCCCTCACTGGGACAGAGCCAGAGATTGGAGCAGAGAGAGCTGGGGGAGGACAGGGAGACCCGGCGGTGCCCTACAGCCACCCCAAACCCTGGGCTCGTCCCCAGCCCCCTGGGAATGGGCAGTTTTGCCCCTAAACCCCTCCCCCTCCACGGGGAGTAGCGACACGGCAGTGCAGGAGCCGGACCCCTGCCCAGCTCCGTGCCTCAGTTTCCCTTTCCACTGCTACCCTGACTGCAGCCTCCTTGGGACAAGGACCCCACGAGAGACTCTGCAGGACAGACGGGGAGGGCTCCTCCGTGACGGGACACCCCAGATCCATCCTGAATCCCTGGCCCCTCTCCCAAAACGGGGGTCCCGTGGGAGCAGCCCGGTAAATCACCCTTATCCCCAACCCCTTCGAGCCCCGCTGCGGGACGGGCTGGGCTCCAGGCTGCAGCAGCCGGGCAGTACCAAAGTCCTTTCTCCATCCAACTTCGCAAGAGCCCCCCCTAACCCCGCTCTGCCTCCGGCGCTGCGGAGCCGCTTCAAGCTGATCCCTTAGAAAAAAAACTTGCAGCGCGGTGCTGTGCTCGGGGGCGCCGGTGACAAGGACAAACCTCCCCGAACCGGCACCGCGGGGACCCCCAGGTCCGAGCATCCCCCCGCTGCAGGGCAGGAGGATGCCCTGTGCCCCCCGCGGGGAAAAGCACGGGGGAAGCTCTGGGCATCCCCACGCCGGCTCAGCTCCCGTCTCACTTTCCGCCCGTGGGGAGGTGAAATGCGATCCTGAGATGAAAAGCGCAGTACGGCAGCGCCCCGGGGACACCGCAGCGCCCGGGGCCCCGCCGGCCCCGCACCCCTGGGGGACATCGCCGGCCCCACGCGCTCCCCGCATCCCACCTGGCTCCGTGCGTGGCGGCAGCCCCGCGGCGGGGGCCCCTCTGTGCGGCGGGGGGAACGGGGGGTCCCCTTGCCCGGGGTCCCGGTGCGGGGCTGAGCTGCGGCTCCTCCGGGGCAGCGCGGGCAGCGGGCGGCAGCAGGTTGGCAGGACGGCTGGGAAAGAGCTGCACCAGGCATAAGTGCAGGCACCGAGAAAAGAGGCTTCTCTGTGTGTGTGTGTGTCCGTGTCCTCCACTCTTCTTTTTTTTTTTCCTTCCCCTTTCCCTCCTCCTTTTATATTTATTCCTTCCTCTAATTAAGAAGGGAAAAAAAAAAAAAAGATATTACCGTGTTGGCAGGCGCCTCGTCCCTCCCCGTCCCTCCCTCCTGGCAGCTGGCAAGCCCCGCACGAGAGGAGGATGCTCAGCCCGGGCACGGTGTTAACCCAATGCAGCAGAAGTGGGTGAGCATCCGGCACTGGGTCCCCCGGACCCTGCCGGAGATGGGGAGTCCCCCTGCCACAGACCCCACCATGGCACGGGAATGTCCTTGGGATGGTTATTCCTAATATTTGGCAGCTTCAGCAGGACGGAGAGTGGACCACAGGCGGGGGTCCCAGTACCCAGCGGAGGCTTTATTATGCAAAAGCCCCTTCGCTGCGAGGCCACAGTGGGTGGAGGCACCATCCGGGGGCCGGAGGGACCCTCCGCCAGCCCCAAAAGTGTGTTGGGAGCAGCCAGATCCCACCTCCTGACACAGCACTCACAGCCAAACTTGGTCCAGCAGAGAGACACGCCGTGCCTCAGTTTACCCGTCTGCGTCTGTGTCAGGGTTAATTTATGCCAGGATAATTTATGCATCTTTAGGCTTGAATGCTTGTTCCTGGAGGGATGTGTGGGGACCTGGGCAACCAGTGGGGTCCTGGGGCAGCTGGAGCCCCTCATCTGCAGACCCAAGCCCCTTGGCAGAAGGGCAGCTCTGGTATTGGGGCTTTTTTTAGCCAGATCTTCCTCAAACTTTCCCTGGCACGGAGCACCCCCTGCCCGGGGGGGGCTGGCACGGAGCCTGCCAGGGAATTGCTCGGGTGAATTTGCAGAAAGCCGCAGTTCCTGAGCAGAATTAATCACTCGTCGCCCTGGGAAATAATTGCAGGCGGCAGAGACGGTCTCGTTAGCGGAGCAGTTGGGTGGGGGATGCGAGTCCAGCGGGTGATGCTCCTCCGGTGGGGACACACACACGCCGCAGGGCTCTGCCCTCCAGGCTCTGCCCTCCAGGCAGCTGCATCGTGGGGCAGGGCTGCAATGGGCACCGGGACGGGCAGGGGGGAAACCCACAGGCTGGCTCAGCCTCTGCCCCCCAAAAACCCCACCCATGAGGTCACATCCTGCACCAGGAGCTTTTGTGGGAAAGGGCTCGAGGCCGGGGGAACCGCGGAGTGCCTGCTCAGCAAGGAGCATCTCCCATCCTAATTGGGAACAAATGTTCCCGGCGTGGCTGGGGTTTCCTTGCTGGCTCAGAGCAAATCTTCCAGGGCTGCTGATCTGCCAGCTCCTTCCCTCCTGGTCCCTCCTGGCCATTGGAATCTATGGAGCAAAGCCCTTGGGACATCCAGCTCCTGGAACAGGCAGGGGAGAAGGGAGAGGAGTAAGACAGCAGCAGGGATTGTCTAACCCTTGTTAGACACCAGAGAATACCCATCCCTGCCTGCAGACCCATCCCTGCCTGCAGCTCCAGAGATGCAGGGAGCCTCCCAGCCCTTCCCATGGCCCCAGGCCCAGCTCCAGCAGCCAAGGGCATGGAAAGGGCTCCCAGCCTCATGGGGACCCCCACAGCTGCAACCCCCCCCCCAGTCCCAGCTGTGTCCAGTCTGGAAGGGTCTCAGTGCCCAGCTGTGCTTCCTCCTCCTCCTCCTCCTTCTCCTCCTCCTCCAGCCCTGCTTGAAGTCACGTACCAGCTGCTGCCACGCACCCTGTGCCAGGCTCGACAGCACCCACCAGCCCCCACCCTCAAGCAGCAGGGCTGGGGCACCCTCAAACCTGCTGCCCCCCAAACCTCTGCTGCTGCTGAATGGCCACCCCTGAGCACCCCACGGGGACAGGGTGACACAGGGACAGACATCCCCCTTCCAGAGGGTCCTGATCCCGAGCACCTCCCAGGGACACAGACACCCCCATCCCAGGGGATCCTGACACCCAGAATTCCCCAGAGACATGGATA
>NW_020885019.1:99885-114809 GCF_003945725.1 Corapipo altera | reverse complement strand
CTGACTCTGAATGTCCCCCAGGAACACAGACACCTCCATCCCAGGGGTCCTGACACCCAGAATTCCCCAGGGACACAGATGACCCCATCTCAAGTCACTCCCAAACCTGAGCACCCAGCAGAAGGAAGGGATACACAAACATGCCCACCTCAAGGTGCCCCCCAGCTCTCCCCAAGGCTGGGAGGTGCCAGGACCCCTCAACACCCCTGGAGACCCTGAGTCCTCCTTGGGCTGCAGGATTTGGTCTGTCCCAACGAGCCCCAGTGCTGGCTGAGGAAGGGGGGCCTGGGCACAGTGGGGAACCCCAAAGCAAAGGCATGAGGAGGAAGAGGGGAGCAAGGCCAGGGAGGAGGGAAATGCTCCCTCCCAGGGCACGTCCTGGTGTAGCCACAGGTACTGGGGGCTGTCTTGTGGCAGACACCAATACTGGGGGCACCCAGACACCCCAGGGGCACCTGGACACCCTGCAGGCTTCTGGACATCCCAGAAGGAGGAGAGTGGGAGCAGCCAAACACTGGGGATGGCCAGCTCTGGAGCATATGTGCTATGGAAATGAAGAGGGGGAGGATGAAGACACACAGCAAGGCCTCATCCCCCACTGCCCGGGGCTCCGGGGACCCCGGATGAATTATCCGACCTCAGAGCTCCCCGTGCTCCTTAATGGCATTTCAATCCTGGCTGTGAGAGGCAAACCAGAGCCGGGGCCAGGGAGCCAGACAGGATGTCTGGCCGGAGATGAGCCGGAAAGGCAATGCCTTTGGGGACCCCCGAGCCAAGTCACCCCCCCTTCCCCACTGTCCAGGCACCGGGGGAAAACCGGGTGCTGGGACCCCGTTACTGCTGCTCCCAGATGTGGGTGGTGTCGGGGGCCCCTCACCAGCTCCCGGCTGGTGCGAGGCTGGAAGGAGCTCGGGGACGGCTCTGGGTAGCTCTGGGCGTCCTTTGCCAGCAGAGGGGACTGTTGCTTGTCTCTCCAGAAACTCTCGTTTGGAGCCTCTCCCGTGAGACAGCTCGGGAGGGGACATTCTTGTCCTCCTTGCCATGGCGAGGACAGAGCACGGACCCTCCTGTGGGAAAAAAACACCGTCTCTCGGGAGAGGGAGGACCGGGAGAAAGCTGGCAACAAGTCTCTCCCCAAGTGATGTTTTCCTGCCTCTTTTGTTCACAGAAACCTCCCGAGTCTGATTTTTTAAATCTCCGCCTCTTTACCAGCGCGCTGCCCTTCCCCCAGATAAACCAGCTGGGGAAAATAAAAAAGGAAAATCAAAACTCCTAATCCCCAAACGCTCCTCGTGAAGCGATTCCTATCCCGACCCTGACGGCTTGACCGCGCGGGTGGAAGCTGTGAAGGAAATCAAACCCTGAGCCGGCGCTTGCCAAGTTTCAGAGGCTGCCGGAGCAGCTCCCGTCGGGCTCCCGGCTGCGCTCGGCACATCCCACCCCGAACATCTGGAAAGAAGGAGGGTTGCAGCTGGACGCAGCTGGATGCAGCACCACAAGGAGGGGGGGGGTTGGCCAAGATGACGCTCTGTGTCCCCCCACTGTCCCCCAAGGCGCTTCTCCCTCTCTCCTCTCTGACGGATCCAGGGCACCGGATCTGCCGTGGTTTGTGCTGAGCCCAAAACAGCCCCGGTCCCGAGTGGCACCGGTGTTCTTGGTGCAGTCATCACCTCCCCAGGACTGTGAGACCCTCGGTGGGCTCCTCCTGGGCTCCCTTGCACCCGGGTTTCAGAGCACGAGGCCGGTCAGACACTGTGGAGGGAGGGATGCTGCAGCCAAGCCCTCCGGGATGGGCATCTGCCAAGTGCCCTTGGACATCTCCCAAGCTCCACACCAAGCCCCACGGCAGCCCTCCAGCTCCCTGGCATGGCACTCAGGCTTTGGGGAGGGCATTCCCAGCCGAGTCATGCCGAGGGAGGATCCAACCCCTCAAGTCACCCTCCCAAAGTGTAAAGGAACACCTTACCCCTCCCCAGGGCTGGGGCATCATGGTACTGGAGCAGAGCTCAGCGTCGAGCCCACCACGTGGGCGGGAGCCAGCCCGGCTGTGCAAGAGTTAAACCGGCTGCTCGCCGTGTCTCGGGGGCCTCCCACTCCTCGCAGAGTATGAATAGCTTCGCTCCCCTCTGCTCTCAGCCACTCACTTCCCTCCCTGCCCTCCCTCTCCTCCAGAGCCTCGGCATCCTCCCCGACATCCTCCTCCCCTGCGTCTTCCTCTGGCAGTGCCGGCTCCAGAGCCCCGGCACCCTCCGGCAGCGCCGATGCTGAGCACGGAAAGTTTCACAGGGGCGAGAGCCCTGGGAGAGGAATCGCTACAGATGTGGGACCTCAACAAGCGGCTGGAGGCATATCTGGCCCGCGTGAAGTTCCTGGAGGAGGAGAACGAGGTGCTGCGAGCTGAAATCCAGAGCGCCAAGGGCAGCCCGGCCGGGGACTCGTGGCGGGTGAAGTACGAGGAGGAGCTGCGAGCCCTGCGGGATGCGCTGGATCACGCCTTCAGGGAGAAGTGCACCACCGAGCTGGCCAGGGACAACCTCTACGAGGAGGTCCAGCAGGTGAAAAGCAGGTGCCAGAAGGAGCAGGCAGCCCGAGAAGAGGCCAAGAAGCAGCTGTCCTTGAGCAGGAAGGAGCTGGAGGAGGAGAGGAGAGCGCAGATCTGGCTGAAGGAGAGAGCCGTGCAGCTGGAGAAGGAGGTGGAAGCCTTGCTGGAGGTGCATGAGGAGGAGAAAGCGGGGCTGGACCAGGAGATCGCGAGCTACTCCCAGAGCCTGGAGAGCTTCCGCTGTGCACCGGTGGCTTTCCAGCCCGTGGAGGTGGAGGACTATTCAAAGAGGCTCTCAGAGATCTGGAAAGGGGCAGTGGAGACCTACAAGACAGAGGTGTCACAGCTGGAGGGCTCCCTCTGCCAGGCCAAGGAGAACCTGTGGAAAGCAGTGGAGGACAACCATCAGAGCCAGCTGCAGCTGCAGCACCTGGAGAAGGACCTGGCGGGGCTCAAAGCACGGAAGGAGATGCTGGAGGAGAGCCTGGCCCAGCAGTGGCAGGAGCAGCGTGGGGAGGCAGAGAAGTTCCAGGTGAGTGAGGGTGGTGGGGAGGTGCTGGGATCCTGAGGAAGGGGAGAATGGGGGGCTGTGGGTGCCTGGGAGGGGCCTCAGGGCACACATCCCCCTTCAGCAAAGGAATGGGGGAGACAGGTGGGAGAAGGGATGGAGGGAGCAAACCCCAGGGCAGGGGTGGACGGTGGCCCTGGAGGAGCTGCAGAGGGAGATGAAGCTGGGGAGGGTGGGAGATAGAGCAGAGCAGCTTGGGGACATCCCTGTCCCCATCACAACAGGGACCTGGGCCCCCCACACTGCAGGGAAGCAGCACCCAGAGACGTCCCCCAACACCTGCCCGAGGTCACTGCTCCACATCCTGCTGGGCTCCAGGGTCAGGGTCCTGGGGAAGGGCAGTCCCTGCCCATGGCCCCCTGGCACAGGGTGCAGGCAGCGAGGTGCAGGCAACAGGGAGGGGGGTTGTGGGCAGGATAAACTCCAACCGACTTTGCTGCAGCTGGAACTCAACAGCTGCAAAAGTGATTCAGCAGAGGGAGGTGGAGGCAGGGGGGGCTGGGAATGCGGGAACGGCGTGAACACTGCCCGGGGAAGGGTCTCTCTTTGTTCCAGGCCCTGGGACCAGCCATCGGTGTCGTGGGGCAGAGGGTGCTGCAGCCTCTACTGCTCGCCCAAAAGTTGCTTCTTTCCCATGTTGGCACTCCACAGTCCCAAATTCCCCCCGGCCTTTCCTCCCTCCTCCGGCAGCCGTGTCCCCGTCGCCTTTCAGCCCCGCTCCTCTCCTCGCCCCATCCTCAGCGTCCCCCTGCTAAAATCCAGTCCCCAGGACACCTCTCCCTGCAGCATCCTGAGGGGACGAGCCACCTGCCTGGTCCCAGGTGGGAAGGGACTGGCAGGGCTCAGGTGAATCTGAGGCTGCCCTGACCCCCCTGTGCCGCCCACAGCTGGCCATGGAGGCCCTGGAGCAGGAGCAGCAGAGCCTGAGGGTGCAGATCGCCCGGGTGCTGGAGGACAGGCAGCAGCTCATGCACCTCAAGATGTCCCTCAGCCTGGAAGTGGCGACCTACAGGTGAGGCTCCCGATGGGAATGGGGCCGGGGAGCTCCCCCAACACGCAGGGAGCTGGGGCCGAACCTCGGTGGGCACAGGAGGGTCTCGGGCACAAGGGAGGTCTCGGTAGGGGCAGCCCTGTGCCCCTTGTGCAGCCCTTCCAGATGGCCCCACACAAAGGCCGCCTGCCAGGGACTGGGGGGACAATTAGCATGAGAATAGGGGCTGTCCCAGCCCAGGCGAGGGGCCTCCCCGGCAGAGCATGATGTCACCCTGCGAGTACACTAATCCCGGGCACGGGGGGATGGGAGGGGAGACAGGAGCGAGGGGGGCTCCTCCAGTGCCCCCGTCCCCTCACCGAGCCATGACAGCACAACCATCTGTAGCCCCTTCGTGCCTCAGTTTACCTACTCCCTCACCTCCCGTAGCCCAGCGGGGTGAGCTGGGGGTGCACAGGGAGCACCCACCCAGCCTGCAGCACCCACTCTGTAGCACCCACCACTCTCCCCTCCTCGCAGGACGCTGCTGGAAGCGGAGAGCACCCGCCTGCAATTGCCAGCCGGGGAATTCAGACTGGTCAACGGCGTGCGAGGTAAGGAACCCCCAGCGCCAGCCCCCGCACTGCCCCTGTGTCACCCTGGGGCGGGGCTCGGGGGCTGAGGCTGGATGTGGACACATTTTCCTGCATTTTCCTGGCAGCGGTTTCCTGGCTGCGATAGGAAGGTGTGAACAGCGGCCGGGGGGCTCCTGGCACGGGGCTTTCAGCCCAAATAAGGTTTATCTCCTTCCTTGCCTCTTTTTTTAATGCCTGCCCTGCCTGGGCAGGGCAGGAGCGGATCTGCCCAGCTGGACAACGGGTTGCGGTAACAAGCCGAGCATTTCCTTTTTCCTCCAAAAAAAATAACAAGGAAAGCCTCCCACCTGCACACTTTCCCCAGCAGCAGGACCCGACTGTGGGCTGCAGCCGGGACAGAGCATTGTCCCGGCCTGATGCCAAATCCCCTGGGAACATCAGCATCCGCTGCACTCAAGAGGGAGGAATTTCCCACTTTCCATGAAGGGGCTGTTTAAAAATAGGAGAGGGGGCAGCGAGAGGCTGCCAGGCAGCAGGGGAGGGCTGAGGGAGCCATGGAGCAGCTTCTGGAGCCGCTCACCGCTCCAACTCCCTCTTTGCAGATCTCAAACTGGAGGTGAGCAGCGGCAGCAAACTGGTACCAGCAAGCCCTAAGCCCAGGCGGCTGCTGCCCCGGGACCACGGCGCCAGCCCCTCTGTCTTCCCCAGGGCAGAGGGGAGGGGCCAGCCAGCAAAACCTCAGAGCGACGCCCTGACACCCAAAAGCCAGAGCCCCGGTGCCAGGGAGCTCCAGAAAATCAGCTCAGTTCTCCATGGCACAGCCGCTGGCAGGGCGGGGCGTCCGGGTGCCCCCGGGTGCCCCACACCGAGCCCCTCCCAAGCTGCCCCTCCTCTCTCCCCGGAGCCCCCCAGCCCCTCCCCACCAGAGCCGGGGAGCCCAGGGGGAGAGGGTCCCGCCTGGCCGGGGGGAGCCGCGGGGGTGATGAGCCAAGGGACGGAGCATCCCCTGCCCGGAGCCACGACAGAGAGCCCCGAGGACGGTGTGAAGCCCCCCGGAACGGCGCCCACCCGCAGCCTGCAGTACCCGGCCCAGCTGGTCAGTGAGGCCCTGGAGGACGCGCTCAGGGAAGTGGAAGATGATGCTCAGCCCGAGGAAGAGCCCACCCTCAGCGCCGCGTGGGCCCCCCAGGATGCCCGTGCCCCCAGCCCCGTTTTCCCCACAGAGGCTTGTGGAGGGGCTGTGGCAGAGGGGACAGGGGAAGGGCAAGACCCCTCCGAGGGCTCTGGGGATGGTGATGGCCCCGAAGTGGTGGAGGAGAGGGCTGGGGAAGCCGAGCTCCAGGGGCTGGGTGTGGAGAGCAGCATCCTGGGGGACAGAGCCACGTCCCCACTGGGCACGGCCCTGAGTGACACAGTGAGACGGGAAGAGATGGGAGCGTGGGAGGAGGAGGAGGTGCCTGCTGTGCTGAGCCCAAGGGATCCAGAGGCAGAGGTCCAGGAAGAGGATGTGAGTGGTCCTGGACAGACAGCGACCAGCTGGGAAAAACCAGGGCGAGAGGAGGATGGGGAAGAGACCCCAAGCACGGAGCCATCACAACCCTCAGAGGATGAGGAGGAGAGGGGACCCCACAGTCCCTGTCAGGAGGACAGAGATTTCCATGGAGAAGGAGGGGATGAGCCAGAAGAGGAGTCCCCAGATGGGGAAGTGGAATCTGTTCATGCTGCCCTCGTGGAAAGCCACCTGGTTTCACCCACAAAGAGTCACCTGGAAGAGGATTTTGTTGATGCAGAGCAGGAAAAGTCTGAGCATCAGAAAATGACTGTGTGTGAGACAGAGGCTGCAGAGCAGGAAAGGGGACAGGAGCTGTGCCCAGAGCAGGAGCCCTCAACTGTCCACGAGGCCATCCCAGCAGAGGAGGCTTCATCAGGAGCTGAAGAAGATGCTGTGGGAGGGGAGGACACAGGCAGAGTGAAAGATGGTGAGGGAGAAGAGGGAGAGGCCAGCAGGGAGATGCTGGGAGGAGAGGACCCTGGGGCAGAAGAAGACCCTGAGGCAGGAGAGGATCCTGGGGCAGGAGAGAGCCCCAGGGTGGGAGAAGACCCTGAGGCAGGAGAGGATCCCAGGAAAGGAGAGGATCCTGGGACAGGAGAGGATCCCGAGGCAGAAGAGGCTGCAGGAGGTGACACCCCGGGGTGGGAGAGCAGAGCCCCAGAGGAGCCTGAGGACCTGCAGGAAGCCAGAGCTTCTGTGGAAGAGGGGGGGGAACAGCAGGAGCTGGAGCTGGAAGAGGAGCCCTGGGGCAAGGGGGATGATGGCAATGGCCAAGAGCCCTGTCCAGGGGACTGGGAGGTGACAGCAGAGGACACAGAGGGAGCTTTGGGCACAGAAGAGTCAGCCTGGGCTGATGACATCCCATCCAGCACAGGAAGGCTGGAAAGTGAAGAGAGAGATGGCACGTCGCCAGCAGAGCTGGAGGAAGCCCAGGAAGACGATGAAGAAGATGCCAAGAGCCAGGGGATGAGCCAGCAGCAACCACTGCCAGAGGCTGAGCCAGCACCGGAGCTGGCAAGGGAGGAGCAGGAGGGCACTGCAGGGCAGCCTGACCCAGCCACCCCACATGCCCCTGGGCAAGGGGACAGCCAGGAGCCGGCCGAGGCTCCGGAGGAGCCATGGGAGGTGCAGGGTGAGGATGCTGAAGAGGGGCTCGGCTCAGAGCTGGGGCAGCCAGAGAGCAGCAGCTCCGGCCTCGAGGCACTGCAGGAGGTGTCGGGTGAGGGCACAGAGAGCAGGGAGTGGGCGGAGGAGGATTTCGGGAGAACGGGAGACTCGGAGCCCACCCCAGGCACCGGCAGGAGGGTGGAGCTGGAGGACACCCTCCCAGACAGTACACCCTTGCACCTCTACGAGGGGGAGATGCTGGCTGGGGGTGCACCCAGCCAAACCCCCACAGGGACTGAGGAGACCACGGAGACAGACCCTGTGACCGAAACAGCTCCGGAGGGGGAAGAGTGGCTGGAAGGGAGGGACAAGCCACTGACTCCCACCATGCCAGAGAGCCCTGAAGAAGAGACAGAGACAGAGGTGGCCCCTGTGGCAGAGGGTGCTGAGGAAGAAGAAGGATATTTCATGGTCTCTGCTCCCAGCCAAGAGGTGTCCAGCTCAGAGGAAGCCGAGATCTCTGAGGACTTTGAAGAAATTAAAGTGGAAGCAACTGAAGGCAGCCAAGGTGACCTGGGAGCTCCCAGAGAAGCATCTCCAGTGCCAGAGGGCAAAGGGCACCTCAAGACTTTTGTTGGGGAAGCAGAAGAAGACATGGAGATGCCCACAGAAGAACCTGAGAAGCCACAGGATGAGGAGGAGGACGACACTGCTGAGCTGGAGGAAGGTCCAGATATGCCTGAAGCAGATCCCAGCTGCCCCGGGGCCATGGGACCATTAACAGGAGGCTCTGGCCAGCCAGCCCAGGGTGCCACAGGCACCAGAGCACAGGAGGGACGCGACCACTCCGAGGGTTTGGCTGCCGAATCGGATGAGGAGCTCCACGGCACAGTGGAGCTGGAGGGCGATGCTGGTGGAGCCACAGCACTCCCAGGCTGCAGCCTGGGGCTGGTGGGGCAGGAGGAGGAGGAGGAGGTGGATGAGGATGAGGATGGGCCTGAGCTCCAGGCCCAGGCAGTGCCGGAGCAGGCGGAGCAGCCGTCGGATGAGCAGCTGCCCGTGGAGGAGGAAGCACCAGACAGTGACAGGCCCCCCTCAGCAGGGGATGAGCAGCCCCCCGAGGCCGACCCACCCCGGCCGGGCTCTGCACTGGAGCAGAGAGGTTTTCCAGAGGTGATTACAGACGTCCCTGACACAACTGTTCTCCCGGCAAAGGTTCCAGTGGATGTCATGAAGGACTCCGATATTTTGGAAATAGTTGAGCAGGCCCTGGAGTTCAACCAGGAGCTGGTGATGGGGGCAAGGGCGGCCGAGGGAGGGCAGCAGGGTCCTGGCAGGACCGACCTCCCCCGGGATGCTGGGGAAGACTCCTCACCGGCCTCGTCCAGCGAGGAGGAGCCGACGGTGCAGGAGGCGCCGGAGACCGAGGGTCGGGTTCAGGCTGCGAACGGGCTGCACCGGGAGGCCAGTTTGGAGGACCTGGCCGAGTTCACCGAGGAGGTGCTGAATGGCATTGCCAGCATGGCCCCGGCACAGGAGTTCCCCTCGGGGACCGCAGACCCCTCCGTCGGGACGCCAGCGCAGCCCCCCGCTCCCAGAGACACCAAGCTGGGGGATGGCACCCCGTGGGGCAAACACGGCAGAGCCGACCCCGTGCCCCCCGCTCTGGGGGAGGATGTCCTGTGCCTCACACCCAACCAGCCACCAGCGTGTCACCTTAGAGCCGAGCAGGAGCCCTGGTCCTCGGGGGACGAGTGACAGCGGTGGGGGGACCCCCCCGGTAGCCCCTTCCCTGCCGTGACCCAGTACCCCCTACTTCCCCCACCCACCCTCCTAATGCTTCCCCACCTCCTTATGGTTTTTAACATGTTTGTGTGGATTTTTTGCACCCCTTTCCAGAGTGAAGAACCACCAAGCTCCATTCCACCCCACAGCCTCCCTCTCCCCCCAAAAATTCGCATGCTTGCTTCGGGACCCCGACCTCATTTTGAGCCTCCTCTGGGTGGGTTGCCATGGCTGTATTTAATTTAAACTCTGTGTTTCCCCCTTCCCTGCAATCTCCTCTCCTTCTGCCCCCCAGCATCTGCCCTAGGAAGGCCAGCTGGAGGCTGGGGACCCCCACATGCTGCACCCCAGGACTCAGTGCCTCAGGGTGATGTCACCCCGGGGTCCCCAGCCCTGACCCTCCAACAAGGGGGCTGAGCCAAGCTGGATGTTTCCGCTGCCTTGACGTTAATTTAATAAAGCCTCATCCTCCCACTCAGGGCTCCAGCTCTCCTCACTCTGGGGGGATGGGAGGGGAGGGGACAGCAGCCCTGGGGCAGGGGAGAGCACGGTTTGGGGTGGGGGCTGCACTTCCAGGTTGCTTTCTGCTAGGAAATCGCACCTGGGGCCATCCATCAGCATGGCTGGGGACAGTGTCCCCGGGATGATGCTCCCCCATGCCTGGGACAGTGTGTGCCCCATCAGTCAGCACGGGCTGGGAACAGGGTTCCCGGGATGATGCTCCCCCACCTCCGAGACAACGCACATCCCTGGGGCACCGCGGCCCCATCCTTAGGGTGACGCAGCCCCCTGGGGCACGCCACGCCCCCCACACGTGGAGTGATGCTCCCCCACTCCCGTGGGGATGCAGCCCCGGAGGGTGATGCAGGGTGATGTTTCCCCACCCCCAAAGAGGTGCAGCCCCCCGGGGTGATGCTCCCCCATCCCCGGGGCAATAGAGTCCCCCAGCGTGATGCTCCCCCCACCCCCAGACAGATGCAGCCCCCCGAGGTGATGGTCCCCCGCCCCCGGGGCCCCGCAGATGCCACTCGGGGCTCGCTGCTGGCCAAGCACTTCCCCAACCTCCGCCTGGGCTGCCGGCAGGAATGGGGCGGGACGCCAGCCCACCCTGTGCCCGTGCCAGTGCCTGGAGCCAGGAGCCAACAGCCCCAGCCGCTGTTCCTGCCCGGCCTGGGCAGGATGCCCACGGGACAGCCCGCGGCTCCCGGGAGCTGCGGGAACCCCGGAACCACGGTGGGGACCCCGGCAGACGAATCTTGGCCCCCTCACCCAAAGCGTGTTGGGCTTCAGGGGGGGCTGTGAGAGGAGCCGGGGCCTCAACCACCCCGCTGTGCAGCCGGGCGTGGGGACGGCGCGGGAAGAGCCGCATAAATGAGCCTCCGGCCGAAGAATGGGCTCCTTTATGCCGGGCAAAGGGCTGAGTCACCCCAGCCGAGGGGATGAGGGGACCCGGGTGGCCACGGCATCCCTGGGGACCGCCGGCCTCGCACCCACGGGTGTGTTCAGCACCGCTCCCGCCTGGCTGGCCCCGCCGCTTGCCCACGCACCGGATTTAGCCGGTCCCGTCCCCGTGCCAGCGCCCAGGGATGCTCAGAGCCAGGGACCGATAAGGAGCCAACACTTATCTGCCTTCCTCCGTGCAAAGCCCCCGGCCCCCTCCCCTGCCCGGAGGCGACAGTTTCCTTTTAAGGTTAAACTCCAACGGATCCAAACACCGAAATAAAAAGTATCCCCCTCTGATGAGTTTAATCAGGCGCCGAGTCTGCGTTCAATCAGCCCCCGGCCCGACACACCCTCCGGGCGTCTGGGCAGCATCAGCCCGGCAGCAGCTCCAGCAGCGGCCCCCCCCGAGCCTCCCAGTGCCCCCCGAGGGGTCCCCAAAGCCGGGGGTCTCTGGGCCGGGAGGAGGGTGGAGGATGCTGTGCAGGAGGATGGAGATGGCGGGCGAGGCTTCGCCAGGCGGGGGGTGACATTCCTCCCGAAATTAATCCACATTCCAGCCGGTGCTGACAGAGTGATGAGGGGGGACAGATGGTGGGAGGAGGGGGAGCCCCTTCCTCCCCGCGAGGAGAAGGAGGAGGAGGAGAAGGAGGAGAAGAAGGAGGAGGAGGAGAACGGGGTGAAGTGCCGAGGTCTGGGAGTCACCCTGGGGGTGGGGGTGGCCCCTGGAGCCTTTGGAGACTCCCGGGGCTGGAGCCTGCAGAGCAAAACCCCAGCGAGGTTCATCCACACCCGGCAAGTGCCCGAGGGAGTGAGCAGGGATGGGAAAAGAGTGTCCCTGGTGGGACCAAGTGTGACCTTGATGGGACCAAGTGTGTCCCCGACAGGACTGTGTGTCCTTGGTGGGATCACGTGTGTCCCAACAGGACCTAGTGTGTCCCTGATGGGACTGTGTCCCCAGTGGGATCAAGTGTGTCCCCAACAGGATCAGGTGTGCCCCCAATGGTACTGAGTGTGTCCCAGACAGGAACAAATGGGACTGACCATGTCCTCAGTGGGATCGAGTGTGTCCCCTGTGGGACCAGGAGCACCCCTAAGCACTGAGTGTGACCCCAGTGGGACCAAGTGTGATCCTGGTTGGACCAAACATGATGCCAGGGGGCCCCGAGTGTGCTGGGTTCCCCCACTGTGGCTGCAGTTCGGACACCCCCCCCAGGCACACCCACACCTTCCCTGGAAGACCAAACTGCCACATGAGCAGCACCCACTGCCCCATCCCCCGAGGGTACACAGTGTGATTTTGGGGGCTGGAAAGAGAAATGGAGGTGCCAATCCCACCTCGAACCCTGCTCCACGCCCAGGCAGGAGCACCATGGGGGGTGCAGGGGGTCTTGAGGGCTGCAGCTATGGGGGAGCTGCCAGGGACTGGCCAGGCTGGAGCTTTAAGAGCCCCTGGAACCCTTCATACCCTTCTGCAGCCCCCAGCAACCCCCACAGCCCCCTGCAGCCCCCCCAGTCCCCCGCAGCCCCCCCCAGCTCCTGCAGCCCCCCGCAGCCTGGCCCCCTGCCAGCCAGGGAAGGGTTTTGTTTCCTCCCAGGCTGGGTGAGGGGGATTTCAATGGAGCCCGCACAAAAACTCCCTGTGGGGTGAGCCCGCGCCGGACAGGGAGGGGGGGACGAGGCGGGATGACCTCAGCGATGACTTCATTCCGCTCTCAGCTCCCAAAATTCATGGGAACCTTATAAGGAAAGGACTAAAAATACAGTCAGAGGGGCTCGGGCAGCCCCCTCCCCCCCCCCAAAATAAGCCCTTGGGGATGCTAAATGTGGGCAAGTAGGAGCCGCGCTGGGGCTACCGGTGGCCTGGGGCTGTTCCCAAGGGGGATGCACGGTGGGGACAATCGATAGGGTCCCCAAAACCCCCACGGGAGGGGCAGGATGGCCCCCCACGCCAGAGCAGAGCAGGGATGTGGGCAGTGGGTGTCCCCCCAGGGAGGCATCGCCGTCCCCCCAGGGAGGCATCGCCACCCCCCCCAGCACCGTCCCGTCCTGTGACATCCCCAGGGACATGCCGGGGGCGGGGGGGTGGCTCGGCTACTCTCTCACCCGCCCTTCACCCGGGTCAGACCCCCGGGAATAGCTCCCGCCGGCTATAATCAGCTCTGCCCCGGTTTGGGGGGCCCACCCAGCTGCCGGGTCGCGACCCCTCAGCAGCGCCCGTGCCCCAGCGCTGCGACAGCTGCTGCCAACCCGGGGCGGCGCGGATTCCTGAGGCCGAGCCCGGGGGCAATCCCGCCGGGAATGTGTGCCTGGGGCCGTCCGTCAGGATGCGGGGAGGACGGTGGGGTCCCTGGGGCAGTGCTCCCCCCACCCGCGGGGGGATGAATCCCCCTGGGGCAATGCTTCCAAATCCCTGGGGGTTTGTCCCCACATCCTTGGGATGATGCTCCCCAGTCCCTGGGGCGATGTTCCCCAACCCCTGTGTTGATCCCCCCCCATCCCCGGGGCGATGTCCCCCCAGTTCCACACTCCCAGCCCATCCCGGACCTGACCTCCATCCCCCCACCATCCCCTGCTCAGAATGCTTGGGAGAAGACAAGGGAGACAGGGCACGTGGGCACGGGCTGTGGGGCAGGAGGGGCCAGGAAAGGGCTCCGGCTGGGAAGCCAACACCCCCACGCCCGTGCCAGCGCCGTGCCTCAGCTTCCCTTCTCATCCCGCCTGCCACGGGCGGCCACAGGTGGGAAGGGGATGAGCCAATGACGGAGAGCTGCCTCAGAGCACTCCCTCCCCAATTTTGGGACACCCATCTGCACCCCAGCAGGAACGGGAGGTGACCCAGCCCTGGAAGCAGCTCCATCCCAATAGCACGGCCGGACCCTGGTGCGCAGGTGGCACCGGGACAAACCGGGCTGTGCCCCCCTGCCAGACCCAACCCCTGCGGCCAAACCTGCCACAAACCGACGGGGCTGAGCCCCTGGGATCCAGCCCCGGTGCCCATGGGAGGTTTGGGGTGCTGTGCCAGGCCAGGGGTACCCGGGTGAGGGGGACAGGATGTGACCGTGGCCAGTTCTGAGTCACCACCAGTCACCAGATCCGGCCCGGGAAGGGACAGGAAGGTCCCTTGGCTCCAGCACTCCTTGTCCCAGACAGCTTCCACAGGGTGGCAGGGGACCCCATTCCTGCTTTGGGGACTGTGTGCCCAGTTGGGGACCCCATTCCTGGTTTGGGGACTGTGTGCCCAGTTTGGGGACCCCAATCCCAGTTTGGGGACTGTGTGCCCAGTTTGGGGACCCCAATCCCAGTTTGGCAATTGTGTACCCAGTTTGGGGATCCCACTCCCCCTTTGGGTAGCCTTTTTCCAATTTGGGGACTGTGTGGCCAGTTTGGGACCCCAATCCCCGTTTGGGTACCTCTTTCCCAGTCTGGGGACTCCATTCCCATGTGCCCAGTCTGAGGGCTCTGTTCCGAGCCTGAACCCCATTTCCAGACTGGGAACTGTATGCTCAGTTTGGGGACTCCATTCCCACTCTGGGGACTCATTTCTGATTTGGGGACCATGTGACATTTGGGGACTCTATTTCCAGTTTATGGACCATTTCCAATCTGGAGGTTCCACTCCCAGTTTGGGAACTGTGTGCCCACTTTGGGGACCCCATGTCCAGTTTGGGGACCCCTTCCCCAGCTTGGGGATTTCATTCCCACTTTGGATACCCTTTTCCCAGCTTGGAGACTCCATTCCTCATTTGGGAACTGTGTGCTCAGTTTAGGGACCCCATTCCCACTTTGGGAACCACGTGCCCAGTTTAGGAACTCCATTCCCATTTTGGGGACCCTATTCCTAGCTTGGGAACCATGTGCCCAGTTTAGGAACCCCATTCTTGATTTAGGAACCCCATTCCCAGTTTGGGGACCCTATGTCAGACCCCGCTCCCAGCCTGCAGCCTCTTGCTGGAATTCCAACCAGATTCCAGGGGCAGGTGGCCCGGGGGTCTCTGGCCCCTGGTGGGGCAGCAGCTGCTGGTTGGGGTTGGGTTTCGAGGTGGTGGGAGGATTTATCACCTCCAGGCTCACGGGACCCCCTGGCCCTGTGGGGCTCAGAGTGGCCAAACATGGCCAGGGGCAGCAGGGCTGGACCTGAGCACGGGGAGGGGGGGCCATGGCAGGGGTTCCTGTGCCCCCCAAACTCCACCATGTCCCCCCAAACCTCACCATGTCCTCCTCTTCCTCCTCCTCCCACCCCAGGGGTGCCAGTGGCCAGGGCCCCCCAGGGATCCCTGGTAGGACCCCAGGGCAGGACTGACCCCCCAGGCTGGGGTGGGGCCATGGAAACACCTCCCTGAGCAGCCCTGGGTGGGGCAGGG
>NW_020885019.1:87434-94885 GCF_003945725.1 Corapipo altera | reverse complement strand
GTCCTGGGCAGGGTCAGGGTGTCCCAAGCTGGGCAGGGCATCCCAGGCTGGGCAGGGGGTCCTGGGCAGGGTCAGGGTGTCCCAGGCTGGGCAGGGCATCCCAGGCTGGGCAGGGAGTCCCGTGCTCATGGCTCTGTCCCATCCCAGCACGTGAAGGCAAGGAAAATGGTGAAGGAGACGGGCTACTACGACCTGCTGGGCGTGCGGCCGGGCGCCAGCCTGGACGAGATCAAGCGGGCGTACCGGCGCCTGGCACTGCGCTACCACCCCGACAAGAACCCCAGCGAGGGCGAGCGGGTACGTGCAGCCCCCCGGCGCCCCCCGGCCCGCCCCCCTCGGCCTCACCCGCCTCTCCCCCTCCCCAGTTCAAACAGATCTCCCAGGCCTACGAGGTGCTGTCGGACGCCCACAAACGGGCGCTGTACGACCGCGGCGGCGAGAGGGCCATGAAGGAGGGAGGCCTGGGCAGCCGCGGGGGCGGCGGCGGCGGCTTCGGTTCCCCCATGGACATCTTCGACCTGTTCTTCGGAGGGGGAGTGAGGATGCGCAACCGGGCGGACAGGAGAGGTACGGGGACAAGGAGCTGCGGGGACAAGGACTGAGGGGAGTGGCACACAGCGTGGTGCTGGTGGGAGATCAATGAGCTACCAGGATCCCGGGGTGGGAGGGGGCTGGCACACAGCGTGGTGCTGGCTCAGAGTGTGACAGACCCAATGGGACCCAGGGATGGGAGGGGACTGGTGCCCAGCACGGCACTGCCTTGGGGGATGAAGGTCCTGCCAGAACTCCTGGGTTGAAGAGGGGCCTGGTACCCAGTGTGGTGCTGGGTGGGGGATGAAGGACCTGATGGAACTCCAGGGTGAGAGGGGGTGCCCAGCACTGCACTGAATGGGGGATGAAGAACCTGGTGGGACCCTGGGGTGAGAGGGAGCTGGTGTCCAGCATGGTGTTGGGTGGGGGATGAAGGACCTGACAGGACCCTGGGCTGGGAGGGGGCTGGCACCCAGGTACAGTGCAACAGTGGCTTGGGGGCTGACAGACCTGCTGGGACTCCCAGTTAGCACCCAGCACAGCACTGGTTCACGGTGTGACAGACCCCATGGGACCCTGGAGTGGGAGTCCCAGCACAGCACTGGGTGGGGGATGAAGAACCTGACGGGACCCTGGGGTGGGAGGGGACCGGTGCCCAGGCACAGTGTGACACTGGCTCAGGGGGTAATAACCCTACTGGGACTCCCAGTGTGGGAGAGGGCTGGCACCCAGCACAGCACTGGGTGAGGCATGAAACACCTGACAGGACCCTGGGTGGGAGGGGGCTGGTGCTGGCTCAGGGGGTGTGAGGACCCCGCAGGGATCCCTGGGCCGTCTCCCACCCTGCGGCGCGCAGCCAGACGCGGCTCCTCATCACCCTCATTACTTTCTCCACCTGCCCCCTCTTCAAAGGGCCCTTCCCTGTCCCTGTCCTGGCTTTCCCCCGCCGTCCCCGAGGCTGGGGCTGAGTCACTGGCAGGGCCCCGGGGGCGGCAGCAGGACGCGGGGCGTGCGGGGCCGCCCCGGTGACTGTCCGGATGCCTCGGGCCTGGGTCACGGGGACAGGGCGACTCTCCAGGGCGCTTCTTGCTGAGGTGGCACGACTTAATGGAAGGGCAATTAGGAGGCCAAGGGAAGCGTCCTGGCAGCTCCGGCTGGAGCAGCTGCAGGGTGGCTGAGAGCCCTGGGGTGGGAGCCGTGCCCGGCCCACGCTGGGGATCCGGCAGTGCCCCAGGGCGGCCGGCAGGATCCGGGCTTGGAGACGCCCAGCCTTGAGTAAAGCTGTAAAGCTGTCAGCGTCCCTGTCACCATTCCTGAGGAAGGAGCGGGACTGGCTCTGGGAGGACCTGGGTGATGCTGAGTGGCCGTGGCATGGGGGGTGGCATGAGACTGGTGCTGAGCTGGGTGCTGAGCTGGGCTCTCCCCTCCACCCAGGGAAGACAGTGGTGCACCAGCTCTCGGTGTCGCTGGAGGACCTGTACAACGGCTCCACGCGGAAACTCTCCCTGCAGAAGAACATCATCTGCCGCAAGTGCGGAGGTGAGCGAGGGGCTGCAGGGCCCCAGGACCCCCCGCCCCTCCAGCTGACCCTCAACAAGGGGCTGGGGGCCACCCCAGCACCCCCCACCCCTCGGTCTGACCCCCTGCCCCCCTCGGCACAGGCTGCGGGGTCCGGGAGGGCGCCCAGAGGAGGTGCCCCAAGTGCCACGGCTCGGGGATGGAGGTTCGCATCCACCAGCTGGGGCCCAGCATGATCCAGCAGATCCAGACAGTGTGTTCCCAGTGCCAGGGCCAGGGCGAGTGGATCCGCCCGCGGGACTGCTGCCTCACCTGCAACGGCCGCAAGGTCGTGCGGGAGAAGAAGATCCTCAGTGTCCACCTGGATAAAGGTGAGACGGGGCCGTGCGGGGAGTGGGGTCACCCCAGAGCTGTCCCCATGCCTTGACCCCTCTCCATATTCCCCACAGGAATGAAGGATGGGCAGAAAATCACCTTCCACGAGGAGGGGGACCAGGTGCCCGGCTTGGAGCCCGGGGACATCATCATCGTCCTGGACCAGAAGGAACACCCCGTTTTCCGGCGCAGCGGCGACGACCTGATCGTCAGGAGGGAGATCAGCCTGGCAGACGCCCTGTGCGGGTGCCGGCAGGTGATCCGCACCCTGGACAACCGCACCCTGCTCGTCTCCTCCCCGCCAGGTGAGGGAGGGGGGCTCAGGAGAGCTGGGGGAGGCCGGGAGCTGCCAGTGCAGCAGGATGACCCTCACCTCTGCCACAGGTGATGTGATCCGGCCTGGGGACCTGAAGTGTATCCCCAATGAGGGGATGCCCGTCTACAGGAGCCCATTTCAGAAGGGAAAGCTCATCCTGCAGTTCGAGGTGAGCTGGAAGCTGGGTGGGAGTTGGCATCTCCCAACCTCTGGGCTTTCCTGTGTTGCCACCCCACAGCTCACATCCCCCTCTCCGTCCCCAGGTGAAGTTCCCCGAGCCAGGCTGGCTCCCCGCCGACCGCCTGCGCCAGCTCCAGGCCTTCTTCCCGCCGCAGGAGGAGGTGATGGCCACGGAGGACACGGAGGAGGTGGAGCTCAGCGACTACACGGCACACGGCGGGCCCGGCCGGCGGCCCTACACCGGCGAGGCCTATCACGAGGACGACTTCGAGGATGGGATGCGCCAGCACGTCCAGTGCCAGACCTCATAGCGCGGGTGGGGCGGAGCCTCCCGGGCACAGCCGGGGCAGGGGAGGGGACTCACGGAGCCGCCACGTTCAGGGATGTACATAGGTCGCCTTTCCGACAGCACTTCACCTCCCTCGCCCCCCCGGGAGCCGGGCAGGAACCCCCCGACCCTGCCAGGGCGAGGCCCCCCTGCCCTGCCCTCCCATCAGCCCAGGGCTGGTGGAGCCACCGCTGCCCACGGGCAGGGGACTGGGAGGGTTGAGGCTGGATCCAGCTGCCAGCAGCCCCATGGATGGGGGGGCTTGGGGCTGCAGGCACATCCCACGCTGGAAAAGGTCAGCCCTGGCCTGGGGAAGAGGAGGGGGGGGGGTGCTTCTTCCCCCTTGCCTCAGTGTCCCCGTCTGCTCCAGTGGGGCCGAGCTTATGCTGGAGCCGGTGTGGGGAGGAGGGGAACTGCCCAGCCCCCCCTGAGGCCCCCTTGGGGCCCCTGCCACTGCCCCATGGCCCCATCCAGCCCCACACCGTGGAGGGGCTGCTGCCTGGGCCCCCCCCGGCCCCTTGCTTTGCCCGTTTCTTTTCTTGCTGGAGCCTGGCTCAGGCCCTGTGGCGCAGAGGGGGTGGCTCTTTTCTCTTTGCACAGGACAGGAGGGGGTGGTGGGGACCCGTCCCTTCCCTTTAATTTATTTTTGAAAGAATTTTAGAAGTTTTTCCTTTTTTTTTTTTTTTGGGGGGGTGGGTGACTTTGTACTTGGCATTAAACGCGAATCCCAACTCGGCGTGTGGGGCAGAGTGTGGGGCTGTGTGTGGGGCAGAGTGTGGGGCAGCTGGAGCCCGGGGGTGGTGACTCTGCCCTGCTTTGATCTTGGGTGTGCCTCAGTTTCCCCATCCTTACACAACAGGGTGGTTCCCTGTCCTGCACCACCCCCGGAGGCTGCTCCAGGCTCCTCCTGCCTCGGGGAGGGACCTGTCCCCCTTCCTGTCCTGCCCAGGCCCTCCCACCCACCCCCACCAGCCCTGCACCTCTACCCTCTCCCCCCTCAAGCCTCCTTATCCCCTGTCCCAAAACATTCCTGGTTGTTTGCATCTCCCCCAGCCCCTCATCCTGCTCTGTCACTGCTCCCAGAGCCCCTTCTTCCAGAGCCCCACCCCCTTGTTATCCCTGCAGACCCTCTGCATCATCTCAGCATCCCTGGAGCCCCCACGATGGAGGCAACCCCCCCCCCCCCAAATAGACTCCCCCCCCCCCCTTTTCAGCCCTGCACTCACCCCATGGCAGGTTCCAGCTGTGCCGTGGGGCAGAGCTGGGCTACAGAGCAGTTATGGGGACCAATCCCTCCCCAAAAAACCCCACTGGGGGCCAAGATGCACCCCACATCCCCCCCATCCTCCCCCACGTGGAGCTGCCAGGACTCCCCATCACAGTGGAAGAGGGGCAAAGCCCCCCAGCCCCCTGCCCAGGAGAGCAGTGACCAGGATGGGCTGGGGGGGGAGCTGGAGACCCCCCCCACTGCTGGAGCCCAGGAAAGCTCCGGCGCCAGATGCAGCTGGAGGGGGAGAGGAGGAGGAGGAGGAGGAGGAGGCGAGAACAATGCTGGCCGGCCGCCAGCCGAGGGGAGCGGGGTGGGGGGCTCCCGCACAGCCCCCAACCCCGGCGGGCGCAGGGAGGGGGTGAACCCGCGTAGGGGGTGATTGTCGTCCCCCCCTAGGGCTGACCATGCCTTGCTGAGCGGTGCCAGCGTCCTGAGCTGCCCCGAGCCGTGGGGACACCCCAGGGCATGAACTGAGACGGGGACACCCCCGAGGGCAGGGTCACCTCCTGCCAGGCCGAGTGCAAGGCGCTGCTTCCTCCTCCCAGGGACAGAGGCCCCCCGTGCCATGTGCCAGAGCCCACCCCAGCGTGTGGCCTGGTGGCTGCAGCACCCCAACCCTGCCCGGCGTGGGGCCCCCAAAGTTCCCCCAAGTGACACTGATATCCCCCTCACCCACCCGGAGATCCCCTCTCCAGGAGCGGGGGGGCTGAGGGGCCAAGACCCCCCCAAGCCTGGCACACCCCTGTCCCCAGGTCATCAGTCCGAGTGGGTACCCGGGCCGGGGGGGCTGGCACAGCTGGGACCCCTCGGCACCATCCAGGGTGGGCTCCAGCCTGGGCAGCAACCGGCCCAGAGGATGTGGAATTGCCGGGGGGTGACACCGGCTCCGGGGGGGGCACAGCCTGGCTGGGGTCATTCTCCGTCCCTTTCCAGCGCCGTGGGGCTGGGGGGGTGAGGGGTGTTGTTCCTCCAGCTGAGCCCTGCTCCTCCATCCCCCACCCCCAGCATCCCGGCCGAGAGGAGGGGGGTGTCCCCCCCAAACCTGCCCGACAAGTCCTGTCCCCCTGCCCGGGCAGGGAGGGGCAGGAGCCAGCGCATCCCCCCCTTCGGGCGGAACGAAGCCCCCCCTTCTCTCCCTCTCGAGGGCTCCGGCACGGGGCGGAGGGGGGATGAAATGCTGTTCCCTCACACCCGGCCCAGCCTCTGCTTCCAGAGAACGCATGGAAAAATTCCGGGGTGAGGGGCCAGGGCCCCCCAGGGTCGGGCATTCATTCCCCGAGCACAGAGCGGGGAGGGGACCGGGCCCCGCTTTGTCTCCGGAGATGAAAGGCGAGGGGCCAGCCCGGCCCCCTCCCCAGCCCGGGGGGGCAGCGGGGCCGCCCGGGGGCCAGCGGGGTCACAGGCGAGGATTAGTGCCGGATTAGAGGCGCCGGGGGCACCGACACCACCCACGCCGTGCCATGGGAGGGGAGGCACAGCCCCCAGAGCAGTTTTGGGGTCACTCGCGGCCCCTCCATCCCGGCCCCCAGCCCAGCCTCGCTCGGAGGAATTTGCTTTTGTTTCGGGAGCAGCCGCCGAACAGCCCCCCGAGCCTCGGCCGTGCTGCGGGGAGGGGGCACCTCCATCCACTGCACCCCCAGCACCCGGGGGCAGGATGGGACCCCCAGGCCGCTGTGTGGGGGAACGCGGGCAGCCAGACAACCCTCCCCATCCAGACGTGCCACCCCAGCTCTCGGGGTCCCAGAGCCCCCCCATGCTCCCCCCAGCCGGAGGCAAACCGGAGCCGTCCCCAGGGCAGGAGGGAAAGCGGATATTCCTCCAACCGGGGAAAAGCCGTCGGAGCCGGCTGGTTTCCATTACCGGCTGCTCCTGCCCGGCCGTGGCTTTCCCGGGGTCTCCAGGGGGAGCAGCGGCCGGTTGGATGGAGGAGGGGGGGGCGAGGCCTGCGCCCACCCCCGGGGACAGCGCGGGGACAGTCGGGAGAGCCGGGACGCGGCCCTGGCAGCACTTTGGGAATGGCGGCGGGGGCGATGGGCGCCTGCCAAGTGTCCACCTGGAGATACCAGAGCCTTCCTCCCCCTCCCCCTCCTCCTCCTCCCCAGGGAAGGTGTAATTCCACCCTTCCCGCTGCTGGACGCGCTCCCGGGGGGAGCAGCATCACACCCCGGGCATGGGGGTGAAGCCAACCCCGAGTCCTGGCACCCTCCCCTGCGTTCACCCCTCAGGGCCCCCCATCACCCCAAAGGCCGAGTGGGACCCCGGTGCTGATGGGGGAAGTGGGGCAGTGCCCCCCACCTTCCCCACGGTGGTTCGGGGGCTACCCTGGCTGAGGGGTCCTGGCCCACCCCGGGTGAGCCGGGCTGTGCTGGGCTTGGGGGGGGTTCTGCACCTCAAACCCTGGGCAGGGCCCCCCTGCACCCTGACCCTCCCTGCACTGCCCCATCTTAGCCCCGAGGGCAGAGGCAGCCCGAGACCCCTATCCCGGGGTAATTAATGTCACCCCACACAGAGCAATTAGTGGGCAGCACCTAACGAGAGTCCCTGGGAAAGCCCTGGAGCCGCATCCCGGCGGGCAGCACCCACAGGTACCCTGGATCCTCTGGCCGAGCCGGGGTGGGGTCTCTCCTGCCTACCCCTCGTGCTGGTGCTGAGGCAGAGCCCAATACCTCATCCCCACGCTGCCCCCCAGTCACCCCACGGTCACCACCCGCTTCCCACGCCAGGATGTGCCAACCCGGCCACCGCCTTCGCCCCCGGCCCCTTGCGCAACAGCCGGGGAGCAGATCCAGGGTGTGGGATCCGGGATGTGGGATTCGGGGTGCAGGATCCAGGGTGTGGGATCCAGGATGTGGGATTCGGGGTGCAGGATCCAGGGTGTGGGATTCGGGGTGCAGGATCCAGGGTGTGGGATTCAGGGTGCAGGATCCAGGGTG
>NW_020885019.1:79600-87424 GCF_003945725.1 Corapipo altera | reverse complement strand
GGGTGCAGGATCCAGGGTGTGGGATTCAGGGTGCAGGATCCAGGGTGTGGGATCTGGGATGTGGGATTTGGGGTGCAGGATCCAGGGTGTGGGATCCGGGGTGCAGAATTGGGGGTGTGGGATCTCTGGTGCAGGATCTAGGCTGTGGGATCCAGAGTGTAGGATCTGGGATGTGGGATTTAGAGTGTGGGATCTGGGGTGCAGAATCCAGGGTGTGGGATCTGGGGTTCAGGGTCCCAGGTGTGGGATTCAGGGTGCAGGACACAGGGTGTGGGATCTGGTGTGTGGTACCCAGAGTGTGGGATCCGAGGTGCAGGATCCAGGGTGCGGGATCTGGGGTGAGGGATCTGTGCATGTCCCAGTGGGGCCGGGACAGGACAGGGACACCACGGGGGGGAGGTCATAGGACTTTTATTGAGAAAGGGGGGAGGTGACGCGGGGGGGTTGGACCCTGGGGGGGCTCGGACCTGGCACTGCCCCAACTGTGGGGGTCTGGTGTTCCCCTCTGGTACCATATTCACAAATAAATACTGGGGAGGGGGCGCGGGGCAGGGCTGGGGGCTGCGGGAACCAACAGCAACCCGAACCCAAAGCAGTTCAAAGCAGCCCAAAGGCCAGGGAGGGGCCGCATTACCCCCCGCCGTGCCCCGGCACCTCGCCAGGCCCCGGGCGCTCCGTCCACAGCAGAGCGGGGCCAGAACAGGAGATTCTCCTGCTCCTGGAGAGCCCCCGCCCTGTGGAGGGGGGAGGAAAGCCGTGTGTGTCCCTCCAAAAAAAGGGGTTGGGCTGAGGTCCCCCCGCGGCTGGAGGGGCGAGCGGAGGGGACTGAGGGGACACGGGGTGGGTCAGAGGGGCTGGGGGGCGGTGGGGGGGGTCAGAGGAGCAGGGGGGGTCACTCCCGGACGTAGACCCTGGTGCAGACAACGTCATCGGCCGTCATGGTCTGCAAGGAGAAGCTGGGTCACGGCACGGCCCCCTCTCCATCCCACCTCATCCCGTCTCATCCCACCCCACGGGAATTTCCCAGCCTGCACTGGGGGCAGCGCTGCCCCCGGAGACCGCCCCACTCCCCCCTCACCAGGATGAGCTCCCCGTCGTTGGTCATCTCCCGGGACCAGCCCGTCTTGGGCCCGTCGCCCTTGAGCAGCCGCTGCTCACAAACCATCTTGTTCTCGCTCTCCCACCTGGCCAAGCTCTGCAGGGGGGGAGAGGGCAACATTTAGAGGGGGAGCACCCAGCAGGACACCCCCCCACTGCACCAGAGCATCTGTCACTGCCCCTGAGGGAGGGACGGGGCCGTTTGCCCCTGCACCAGATGGGTGGCCGGGCTCTTTGTCACCTGGGGGGCGTGGGGAGGGGCTGGGGGCACAGGGAGGGGTTGGGGGGTGGGGGGCACGGGGAGAGGACGGGGGCACGGGGACAGTGGAAGCAGACTGCTTTCACCATGGGTGTGGCTGTGCGTGCAAAAACACCCGTGTGTGCACGAACACATGTGCACACAAAATGTGTGTGCACACATACTTGGGTGCACATACGTGGGCACACACGTGAGGGCTCCTGCCCTGGCACAAAAGATGTGTGTGCGTGTGTGTGTGTGTGCGTGTGTGTGTGTGTGCGTGTGTGTGCGTGTGTGTGTGTGCGTGTGTGTGTGTGTGTGTGTGTGTGCACACGCACCAAGTGAGAGCTCCTGCCCCCATAAGAGACATGTACACACAAATACACATGTATGTGCACACAAACACATGTGTGGGTGTGCACACGCACGCCTGGATGCACACCAGAGCTGCTGCCCTCATGTAACACGCGTGTGTGTGCATGACACGTGTGCAGGCGTGACTGTGCACACGCATCCAACCGTGACACACACAAGGGAGAGCTCCTGCCCTCGTGCAGAGCGTGTGGACACACACTCACATGCACGCGCTTGCACATGTGTGCACACACATGGAACTGTGTGTTCTCTCTCATGTAACACGCGTGTGCGAGCGTGGCGTGTGCAGGCACGAGTGTGCACACACGTGCAGCGGTGCAGGCACACGTGTGGCAGGGCAGGGGAGAGCTGCTGCCCCGGCTCAAGGCACACGTGTGTGCACACACACACACGCAAACACACACGTGTGCGGGTGCCCACGCGTGCCCACCTTGCAGGGCCGCCCGTCCACCGTCTGCTCCTCGAACTCCTCGCCCACCCTGAAGCGGATCTCGGTGGTGCGCACGGGGGTCGAGGTGCGGATGTAGAAGCTCTCCCCGTCCTGCCGGATCTCCACCGCCGGCTTCGCCGCCGCCGCCACCGCGATCTTCCGCAGCATCATGTTCACGCCTGGGGAAGGGCACGGTGGCACCGAGCTCCCCCCTCCCCTCCCGCAGCGTCCCCCGGCGAGCTGCCCCTGCCCCGCGGAGGGACCGGAGCCGTTCGGTGCCCTCGGGGCGACGCGGCCCCCGCTGCCCCCTCTCCCCCGAGCCCGGGGTGAGCACGGGGGGGGTCGCGGCCGCAGCCCCCGCGCTTGGCAGTGACACGTCCCAGGGCACCCCGAGCGCCGCAGGTGGCTCAAGGAGACCCATGGGGGGACGGGCGAGCCCCCCCGGCCGCATCTGGGCCACATCTGGCTCTCGTTACCTGGTGGAGGCGGGGTGGGGGTGATCTCGGGGTTGGCGCCGGATGAGCCCGGGGGAAAGGACGGGGGTGACGGGGGCGAGGGCTCACCCAGCGCGGGGTGACGGCGGGGACAAGGGCCCCGGTCCAAGCTCTGCCCCTGGTGACCCGAGTGACCCCCCCGAGGGGTCCCACGTCCCCCCCGCAGCCACCCCGCCAACCGCGGGGCAGCTGGGGCTTTGTCCCCGCTCCAAAGGCGGCTCATCCATCATGTCCTGGAGCCCCCGGCTGTCACGGGGGTAGCAGCTCTTTGGGGACATTGTTCCCGTGTCACCCTCCGGGTGGGCACCGGCCACACCCCCTGCGCCTCCCGAGAGGGTCCCCGCACAAAGGGGCTCCCCAGGGACCGGGGGGACACGGAGGGTCCCAGTTCCTCGGTGGGGACACAGGGGGGATGTGGGTGCTCAGGGGGCCCCAGGAGCTGAATCCTCACAAAGTGGGGAGGGACATGTCCCTGAGGGGTCCCCTCCATGGCCATGCCAAGACCCCACGGACACCCCCAGGTCCCTTCCCTCCCCCCGAGGCCTGACTCACACCGGGGGGTGCCCAAACCCTCGAGTGGGCAGATGCAGCCCCCCACATGATGCCCTCGCGGGGGGGGGAAAGGAGAAACAGCCCCCAAAGGGAGTAAAAACTAGGAGAGGGGGTATGAGGCAGCCAGCCTGGGGATCTGATAACCCCCCCAGACCCTCTGCCAGGGGTGTCTGGGGGTACCAGTCGGGGGGGTGAAGGGCAGGAGCCCCCCGATCCCACCGTGGGAAAGGAAGAAGGCTCGGGGCGGGGAGGGGGGGGTTTGGCGGATTTATTTTCCTGCTGAGGTTTCCCCGAGCCGGTTCCAGCAGCGGGGCCAGGGGGGGAGAAGGGGCGACGGGGGAACGGGAGTGAAACCCAAGAAAGTGATAATTATCCTGAAATATTCGTTACGTATCCCCTAACCTGGAAAATATTCTGCTCCGGCAGCTCCCCGGCTGGCGAGGAGCAGGTCAGGCGGAGGGGAGCAGTGCAGGGGCTGGATCTGATTCTGCCCAAATCCCCGGGGACCCCCAGAACTTGTGCTCCCCCCAGTTCCACCCCCCGCGATGGGTCTTGGCCCCCTCCCCAGCCCCGCTCACCAGGGACACGACACCGCGGGGGGGGGCAAAGGGCCCCGAGATGAGCCCTGCGAGGGTGGGACCCCCACCCAGCAGGGTCCTGCCTGGGCTGTTTTTGGGGACACGGCCGTACCCGGGCTGCACGTGGCAGGTGAGCCCCGAGGGTGCCTTTGGGGTGGGGGGTGGAGGGGCCGAAGGGGAGCAGAGGAGTTTGGAGGTGCCTTGGGGGCCCACCAGGGTGGGGAAACTGAGGCAGGCAGGAGGGGGGGTCCTCGGGGGCCGTGTGGGACCCCTGGGGAGCGGGACATGCTGCCCAGCCCCCCCGTGCCTCAGTTTCCCCAGTGGGGCACCAGCCCCGAGGGCTTTGTGAAAAGGGGGAGGAGGGGGGGTCCCCCGGCTCCGGGTCCTGTGACCCCCCGGGCCGGAGGAGGATTTGGAGGGGAGATGGGGGGAAGGCCCCCCCCGCCTCCCTTGCGCACCCCCCCAGCCCGGGGGCGACCGGGGGGGACCCGGGGGAACCCGGGGGGGGAGAGCCGGGCTCCACTCACCCAGCGCCTTCAGCAGTTCCTCGAAGTTTTCCGAGCTCTTCATCTTCCAGTTCCCAGAGAAGTTGGGCATCGCGGCTGCCGGGGGTGGGGGGCACCGGGAGGGGGGGTCACAGGGAGGGGACTGAGGGGGAACCGAGGGGGGACCAAGCGGTTCGAGGGACCCGCCGCTCCCTCCGCACCGGCAACAGCACCGGCCCCGCCGCTCGCTCGCTCCCTCCGTCCGTCCCGTCCCGCCCGCGCCGCCGTTTTATCGCCGGGCTGGTCCCACCCCCCGGCCCCGGCCCCGGCGCGGGGGCTCCGCTCTCACCTGCTCAGGGAGACCCCGGAGGGAGCCCCCCGCCCCCATCTGCCCAGGGGGATGCGGGCGAGAGGCACCCCCTGGTCTACCTGTCCTCCCCCCCACCCTCCCTGAGGCTGCCTGTACCCCCCTAATCTCCCTGCAACCCCCGGCTTGCTGCATCCCCCCAATCTGCCCGTACAGCCCCCGAACTTCCCACATTGCCCCCCGAGTCGTTTATATCCCCCAAGTTGCTGCACCCTCCCAAATCTGCCTGCACCCCCCTAATCTCTGTGCACCCCCCTGGAACTGCCTGTATTCCAAATGTGCTGCACCCCCTCCCGGAGCTGCTGCACCCCCCAACTCTGCCCCTACCCCTCCGAGCTGCCTGCACCCCCCTTGTCTCCATGCATCCCCTCCACCCGGGCTGCCTGCACCCACCAAAATCTGCCTGCACCCCCTGATCTCCGTGTGTTCCTCCACCCGAGCTGCCCACATCCCCCAGAAATGCCTGTACCCCCAAAGCTTCCTGCACCCCCCACTGGAGCTCCCCGTGCCCCCAAACCTGCCTCCAGCCCCCCAAGTGGCACAGCCTGGTGCACACCCCTGGAGACACAGCAGGGGCACACGCGTGTGCACAGGACACGTGTGTTTGCATAGGGGTGATGTTCTCACACACACGTGTGTGCAGGGGTTCGTGCTCGCTCGTGCACACGTGTGGACATGAGTACATGCACAGGCCAGTGACTTGACATGGTCACACACACACACACACACACACACACACGTGTCTGTGCACACACGTGTGCGTGCAGGGCTGGGGGGGGCTGTGGCCGAGCCCGGGGGAGGGATTTACCCCTCGGGTGAACCCTCGGTCCCTCCCTGGTAACAAGCGCTGAGGGATTTCCCAAGGTTTCTCTCCCCTGGGAACCGCCGCGGGAAGGGGCAGGTTGTGCCGCGGGGCCGGTTCTGGGCAAGAAAAGCAAGAAATGGCGTTTCTGGTTCAGCAGCAGCAACTCTGGAATGGAAGGAGAGAGGTTTCTGCTCCCCATCGGGGTGAAAAGGCCCCAGCAGAGCCCCTGCCGCCTCCCTCCTCCGGGCCACATCCCCCCCGTGCCCCCAGAACCTCCAGCTCGGGGCCGGCGAGCCAAGTCCCGGCTTGCCGCGTCCCTAATCCCCCGAAGAACAGGATTTCTCACCAGACGCTGACATAACCTCACCTACAGCAGCGCCGGGGCCGTGCAGGAGGGGACAGGGACAGGCAGAGCTGCAGGGGCTCGGGGAAGGGGTGTTGGAGAAGTGTCACCCCAACCCTTTCACCCCAGAGGGGCAGGAGCTGTGTCCCCCCCATCCCGGAGTCACGGCAGGGGTGATGCTGCGTGTTTGCTTAAAGTTTAGGGAACGAAGGGAGAAAAAGAAGCCCCATTCCAAGAGCAGTGGGTGGAGGGGGCTGGTGTGGGATCTGTCTGCAACTCCCTCGGGACACCCCCGTCCCCCTCACCCCATGCTGGGCACCATGACCCAGTGGGGTTGTGAACACCAGCCCCAGCAGCCCCACATCTGGAAGGGATTCTGCCGGGAAGGGCGGATAAAGCCTTCGCACCCCACCCTCCTCTCCCTGCCTCCCATCCCAGCAAAGCCCTGGGGTGGGCAGGCAAACCACTGGCCCCAAATAACCCCCCCGGAGCGCCAGTGACCCCCGGGAAGGACACGGATTCTCTGGGAGGTGGGCAGGGAGCCGCGTCCCAGCGCCTGGGCAGCAGCAGCTGGCTCGGCCTCTGGAAACATCCGGCAGCGGCCGCCGCCTGCGTCCCCCTTCCCGGCAAAAATCCTCAGAAACCGCAGAAATCCCGAGCGCAAACCACAGGGGGCTCCCCCAGTCCGGGCACGACTCCCTTCCCGCCCTGGCACCGCTGTGGGCCCCCTCCCCCAAACGCTGCCAGTGCCCCAGAGCCCCTCCTGGGAGGATGTGGCTGCTCGGGGATGTTCCCCCCTCCGCGGTGCCCGGGATCCACCTCGGGAGGGGTGACGTGTACCCACACCCAGCACAGAAGCCAAGGCCACCGGGGGCTCGTCCTGACGCCCCCGCCCCCCCTCATCAGCCTCTCACGATGTCGGGAGAGGGGACGGGGGGGGGGCTCCAATGTGTGGGGCCGGGGGGGTGAAGCCTGAGTGAGGGCAGGTCGCCCGTCGCCTCCACCCCAAGTCCCTGCAAATCCATCCCAGCTGGCGGGACACCCCCCTCCTCCTTCTCCTCCCCCCCCTCCGGCCACGGCCACGGCCGCTGCGGAAATGAAACACAGCTGGACGGCGCGACCGAGTCCGGCCCCGGCCCCGTGGCCGCCGGGACCCCCGGCTGTGGGGCGGGAGGGAGCCCACGTGCCCCAAGGCCTCTGCCTGTGCCTCCACAGCAGGACCCTGCCCTGGCCCAGGACCTTGAGCCAAACCCCAGTCCCTGCCCAGGACCCTTCCTCAGTCCCAGGACCCTGAGCCAGCCCCAGAATCTGCCCTGGCCCAGGACCTTGCCTGAGTCCCAGGATCTGGCCCCGGGACCCTTCCTCAGCTCTGAGACACTTCCCTGGCACAGGACCTTGCCTCAGATCCTGCCCTAGCCCTAGGACCCTTCCTCAAGCCCAGCCCCAGGACTCTTCCTCAGCCCCAAGACCCTTCACTAGTCCCAAACCCTCCCCAGCCCCGGGAACCTTCCTCGGCCCCAGCACCTGCCCTAGCCCCAGGACTCTTCCTTAGCTCTGGGCCCCTGCTCCTGCCCCCGTCTTGGCCCCATCCCCATCCGGAGGGACTCCAGGCTGGGATGCAAGCGAAGCCCCCAGGACTCCGAGCCGCATCCAGCGCCCGCTGAGGGCTGGGGGCCCGGCCGGCTGCTTCTCATTTCCAGGGCCATAAACCCCTTTAACGACCGGCCATTTATAACCGCTGTAAAGCCCCTAATCACCGCCAAACCCAACCCAGACACAAAGGTTCCCGCCTGCTCCTCCCGCGCTCCCACCTTCCTTTGGATTTTGGGGCTCTGACGGCTTTCCCACCCCCACCCGGGCCGTAGGGACGGGTGTGCAAAGGCAGGAGCGGGAGGGAAGAGCCCCCATAAAACCCGGCAAACTCCCGACCCGTGGGATGCTCGGGCGTCCGCTCTCCGGCGCTGCGGGGGTGGGAACCCAAATCTGCGTACTTAACCCCAAATAAAGGTGGAAGGCCTCCCCACTGCGGCGTTCTGCCCCCCAAGACACCCCCCCCCCC
>NW_020885019.1:67532-69600 GCF_003945725.1 Corapipo altera | reverse complement strand
CAACCCTCCCTCTCCTGTCTCCTCTCTCCCAACCCCGCTTTCCTTCCTCTGGACCCTCATCCTCTCCTTTCTCGACCCTCTCTCTCCTTGCTAACCCTCTCCTTGCTCTGATCCTCTCTCCTGACCCTCTCTCTGACACTCCCTCTCCTCTCCCCCAGGTTTCCACTGTGCCCTCGTGCCCCTCTTCAACCCCCTGTTCTCTCCACGGAACCTGGTGCTCGTGGCCGCGCGGACCCCGCTGGCCGCGGTGCTGGCTGAGGACAGTGAGGATGGGGACAGCAGCGAGGACGAGGACCCAGGGGGGCTGAGAGCCCCTCGGGGAGAGCAGAGCCCCCCTGCCCCAGGCACAAACCACAATAAACCCACGATTTTTACTGCCTGGGGCTGGGTGTGAGCGAGTTGGGGCTGCACTGAAAGCGCCACAAACATGGAAAATCAAGGGGGGTGTTTATTGCAGAACCCAACCCGGGGGGAAGTCTGCCCCCCCAGTTAATACCAGTAGGATTTCTTGGCCCGCCGTGTCTCCACAATGCCCATGGCGTCCATGATCTCCTCCTCGAAGGTCTTCAGGGACGGCTTGTACGTCTTGGCCAGCGCGTCCTCCACTGACGTGTCCTTGGGGCCGTCTGTGCGGGTGAGGGGACAGCAGAGTTGAGCCCCCCGTGCCTTCCCCACGTCCCCCCAGGCCCTCTGCCACCCCGCTCACCGATCCAGTTCTCGGGCACGATGCCATCCCGGCGTGGCTGCGGGGGCACGGGCAGGATGCGGCCGCTGCGCAGGGACACACGGACGCGCTCGCCCTCCTCCGTGTACCTCCACTCCACCTCCGTGGGCTTCCTGCGGGCACACGGGCGGTGGGAGGGGGCAGAATGGCACAGGGGGGCCTCAGCGGAGTCTCCTCAGCCCCCCCCAGCTGTTACCTGTCCTCAGGGTCCACCAGGCTGATCTGGTTGAGCAGCAGCGGTGCCTCACTGGCGATGTAGGTCCCGGAGTACTTGGCCGTGCGGTTGATGTAACGATAGTGCTGCGAGGGGATCTGGGGTCACTGACAGCCCATGACCCCCCCAGCCTCCATAGCACTCCCCTGAATGCCTCCCCAGCCTCACCGTGTTCAGCCCTTCCACCACGACCCAGTTCCGGGGGCGCACGACCTGGGTGACCCTCCCCTGCTTCCCTGCGTCCTTCCCGGTCAGCACCTGGACCTGTGGGGGGAGAGGGGGTACAGCTGGGACCCCCAGCCTGGCCACCAGCCTGGAGGGGAGCCCTGGGAGGAGGGGGAGACTCACCGTGTCCCCCCAGAACACCTTCCAGTCGTCCTCGGCGATGGGCTCCACGAAGACCTTGCGGCGGCGCTGCCCGGGGGGGTTGCGGAGCCGGGCGGCCGCGCTGTCGGGGGGCCACGTCCCGTGGCGGTACCCCAGGGGCAGCCGCGGCCGCGCCGCGCTCAGCAGGGCCGAGAGCCGCATGGTGCTGGGGGTCGGGGGGTCAGGGGGGGCCCTGTGACCCCCCGGGGACACCCCTCGTGCTCCCGGGGGCAATGGGTGTCCCGGGGTGGGGGCATGCGGGGTGATGCTGGAGCCCCCCGCACCCCAAAGGGGAGCCAGGGCCTGGGAGAGCCCCCCCACAAAGAGGATCCAGGTGTCTGGTAGAGCAGCCCCCCCCAAAGGGGATACGACACCCAGCAGAGCCCCCACTACCCCCAAAGAGAACCCAGGGGTCCCGCAGGGGCACCTCCCAACCAAACGGGATTCTGAGGTCCCCCCATCCTTAAAAGGGGATTCAGATATCCCACAGAGTCCCCTCACGCCCCCCAAGGGAACCCAGGGATCCCACAGACCCCCCGACCCCCCAAAGGGGACCCAAACCCCGGTGGGGTACTCCCCCACTCCCAAAGGGGAGCCAGGACCCAGAAGACCCCCAAAGAGACCTGGGGATCCCGCAATGTTCCCTCTCACCCCCAAAAGGGGCCCGTAGATCCCCCCCTTGCCCCCGGAAATGGTACCCAGGGGTCCCGCAGAGCACCCCCCCCTCCAAAGGGGACCAAGGGATCCCACAGACGCCTCCCCAC
>NW_020885019.1:51247-67432 GCF_003945725.1 Corapipo altera | reverse complement strand
GCAGAGTCGCCCACCCCCGGAAATGGCACCCAGGCGTCCGGCAGAGGTCCCCTGCCCACAGAGGGACCCAAGACTCTACAGAGCCCCCCACACACCCCAAAAGAGCCCCACAGACCCCCCAAAATAGTCCCGGACCCCCTCCCCGCTCACCTGCGTGTCCCGCGCTCCGGGGGGGCGGAGCCTGGAGGGGGCGTGGCCGTGTGGGGTGGGCGTGGTCTGGTGCGGCGCAGGCAGGGCCGCCCGGGCCCGCCAGGGGGCGCTGCGGAGCCCGCGGAAGGGAGGATGGGACGCGGTGCATGCCGGGAGCTGTAGTCCTGCCGCGCTGCACGCCGGGAGCTGTAGTCCCGCCGCCCCCCCCCGGGTCCCCCCGGTGTCCCCGGGCCCCGCGACCCCCCCCCCGAACCCCGCCGCGGCTCCCGCGGGGTCCCGGCCCGCCGAGCAGCGGCTGCCGGGAGCTATAGTCCCGCCGGGGCTGGCGCTCGGCCGCGGCTCCATTTTCTGCTGCTGCCCTGCCCGTCCCCCCCGGGGCTGGTCCTCGGGGACACCAAGGGGTCCCCGCTGTCCCCTCTGCAGGGATCCGGGCACGGCCAAATCCTCCCCCCCGGGCTGGCCTCTCCCCACAGGGTTGTGTGTGTGGAACAGGGCAGTGGCCATGGCCCTGAGCCTGCCAGAGCTCAAGGAATGTTTGGACAACACTCTCAGGCACATGGTGGGATTTTTGGTGTCCTGTACAGGGCCAGGGGCTGGACTCGATGATCCCAATGGGTCCCTTCCAACTCAGGATATTCCATTACTCCAGAGGTCAAGGAGTGCTTGGACGTTGGGATTTTGGGATTTGGGAGAATTTTGGAGTGTCCTGTGCAGGGACAGGATTCAATGAGCCTTGTGGGTCCCTTCCAGCTCAGAATATTCCAGGATTCCATGGTTTCTATTTTATTAAACATCTCCCCTCTGAAACCTCCCCCTGGCTCTTTCCCAGTCCCAAGTCCCAGCCCCTGCTCCCTCCCAAGAGCAGCCCCAGATCCATGTGCTCCAGCCCCACACCCCAGAGCTGCCAGAGCCCTTCTGGGCAGCCCAAAGGGTCCCCAAAACCACCCAAGGGGTTGGGCAGTGGCTGACCTAGGGCCCGGAAAGCGCTTTAAAAAGGCAAGAATCGCTTTTATTTCAAATCAACTGCTCAGCCCCGAGGAATCACTAATACAAAGCGTTGCACCCACGGCAGGGCGGGCGCTCGGGGTCGGTACCGGGCTGCTCTGCATTCCTCTCTCTCTCTCTTTTTTTTCCTTTTTCTGTGGTTTTTTTGTTTGTTTGTTTGTTTTTTTCTTTTTTTTCCTTTTGAAATTTCATTTTTGGGGTCGGTTTCTGCCGTCCAGGAGCTCCGGACACGACGAGCCGGCGAGGGCGACGCCGGGGCAGCACCCGGGAGCCAGCGGGGTAGGATCAGCTCTCTGGGGAAGCTGCTACAGGCTGTGGGGGCCAAGAACAGACCCGGGCACGCTGTCACACCCCACCGTGGCAGGGATGCCCCCCCAGGCCCAGGGCAGGCAGGAGGAGCCTGGCTGTGGGGCACAGGGATCACCACACCACCCTCACCTCTCCTTGTGGTCTCTGACCTCCTCCTTGCCCTCCTGCTTGGCTTCGTTGGCGTCCGGCGCGTCGGCGGCGTCGCTGTTCTTCTCCCCTTCGCCCGGGTTGGCTTTGGGCTCCTCCTTGGGGGCCTCTTCGTTGTCCACCTTCTTCTCCCCTTCCTGCCCCTCCGCATCCTTGGGGCGTTTGGGGGAGTCCTGGGTGGGGGGAGAGCTCGGCTCAGCCCAGCCCCCCTTGCCCAGGTCCCCGTTGTCCCCAGTGTCCCCCCCGCTACCTCCAAAGCATCTTCCGCTTTCCTCTTGATCCCGGCTTTCTCGTTCTTGTCCTTGGACTGCTCGTCGATCACCAGCTTCCCCTCCTCGTCGCTGCTGCCCTCGGCGTTGCCCTTCTTCTCCCCATCCCCATCCGGCTCCCGCTCGGCCGCCTCGGGGCAGCTCTTCTTCTGGGTGGGCTGAGGAGACACCGGGGGCTCACAGAGGGGACACACGAAAGGGACTGGGGGGGGAAGGAGGCGCTGGGACCCTCCAGCTCGTGACCCACCTGGTAGCCGGAGGCTTTGACCGTGGGGTTGTTCTCGATCTCCCACAAACCTTCGCTGAACCCTTTCCGCTTGTTGGGTTTCCCGAACTTCTCCTTGCACTCCTCGTAGGGGAAAAGGTCTTTGGGCCCCAGGAATGCCCTGTGCCAGGGGGTAAAAGCGGTGAGGGGGGGTCTCTCCCAAAGCCCCGGGGTCGCCCATCCCATCAGCACTCCCTGGGCCCCGGCTCCCACTCACGTTTCGTGGGTCCCGAAGAAGAAGACTTGGTACTTATTGGAGGAGGATTTTACTGCAGCTTCTGGCATCTCATCAATCTGTGCCAAAAAGGATGGGGTGAGAAGGGAGGGCAGAGCCCCCCAAGGCTCCCCAGATCATCCCAGGACATCCCCCCAGCCTGGTGTCCCACCAACAGGCACAGCCTGGGGAGGGAGGAGAACACGATTCCTTGGGAATTCACCCACCAGCTGGCAATAGTGGCCAGTGGAACAAGTGGCTGTGCCCACCGGAGCGGGGTCACAGGGGTCCCCCTCTCCCACCCCCCCGTAAGCCCTTGTCTAGACCAGCTCAGACACACTCAGCAAATTCAGGCGCTGCCGGCAGTGCCAGCAGAGCCAGAGGCGTCACCTTCAGCCTGGGGCACAGGGATCAGGGTGCCCCAGGGGACACCGTCCTGCCACAGGGACCCCCCCAGCCAAAACGGGGTCACCAGACAAGGGGACAGCCCGGCAAGGGCTGTGGGGTCAGTGGGCAGACGGTGCCAACCCCATGGGCAGGTGCTGCTCCACCGAGCGTGAATAATCCCGAGGCGCCAAGCGGGAAGGGAGCGAAAGCAACTCTGGCTGCTTTTTATAGCATCTAAAAATAACCCCCCCTGCAGCCAGCAGCCATAAATTCCCTGAGAAAGCCTCAAAGGGAGGTGGAAGGAGCCGAAGGAGGATGCGGGTGGGGGTCTCGGGGCGGGCACTGGCACGTCACCAGGCTAGAAGGTGCCAGTGCCGGTGCCCAGGGGTGCTGGGTCCCATTCCCAGCACTCTGCTGACTCATGGCACAACCTTTCCCAAGGCACCACAACCCCCCCGGCTCACTGAGCCTCAGTTTCCCCAGCCAGCAGGGCCAGGGTGCTGCAACAGGACTCCTGTCACTGGGGTTTCTCCCCTCTTCCTCCCAGCATGTCACCAACCCATCCCAAATGCAATGGAGGGCCGAGGTTTTCTCTTTCTTTCGTTCCCAGACCTGGGAATGGAACCAACACGTGCCCCTTTGCCAAGGGGCAATGCTGGCACGGCCCCAGGGGCAGCCGGGCAGGAGGAGACACTGGCGAGGGGCTCCGTGTGGGCACTGGGACCCGGTGGATGGTTGGAGTGACATCCCATTCCAGGGTGGGATGTGCCTTTGTGCCATCCCCACCGCCCAAACAGGCATCCAGGCCATTCTGCACCCATCCTCTTGGATCCAGGTGTGTTTTGGGATTGGTGATGTGCCCTCAACCTCTGCACCCCCAACCCAGCGTCCCAGGGCCACCACCACCATCCTGCCCCAATGTCCCAATGCCCCCTGCTCCCCACAGGCACAGGAACATTCCAGGAGCAGGGATGGTCCCTGGTGGTGCTAAGGTCAGTCTGGCCCTGGCAGCAGCCTCCAGCAGGACCCTGGCCCACGGTGGCAGCCGGGAGCAGCAGCTCTGTCCCCGCGTGGCACCGACAGTGGCGGGGGAGGAGGAGGAGGAGATGTGACTCAGAGGGGCGGCCGCCAGCCCAGCCCAGCCCAGCCCAGCCCCACGAGGAGATGCTGCTGCCCAGAGGCCTCATTCCTGCAGGTCACTCCTGGGACAATGTGCCAAAGGCCCTGCCAGCCCCAAAGCTGAGGACACGGGCAGTGGAGACCCCCCGGCTGTGCCTTCCCCCAGCGAGTTTCCAAACCTTCCTCCCCAAGGAAAGGTGCCACACGGCAGGGACAGGGGTGGCTGGCACATGGCACTGTGTCCCTGAGCCCACCGCTGCCCATCCCCAGGCCGGGAATTGTCCTTGGCTGAGGGCACAGGGCAGGGGAAAGCCAGGATCACCCCTGGCCTCTGGGATCCCCCCACAGCCTGTGCCCACCAACATCAGCCCCTTATCAGCCCCTCCTGCACCCCAAGGGGACATGGTGGCTCTACATGGTGGCTCTATCTGTGACAGCAGGCAGGGACTGGGGCGCAGGGACATGGGGGAGGCAAGTGACACCCCGGTGGGGACACCGATAGCACAGGCGGGCACAAACCCACCCAAAAACCCCGAGAGGACTCACGGTGCCCAGAGCACGTCGCCACGAGGGCCTTGGCTGTTTGGAAACCACTCACCCCTCTGGACCCCCCCCACTGCCCAAATCGCCACGCAATGGGGGCCCAGGGCTTGAGGCACCACGGATGTCTGTTTGTCTGTCCCTGTCACTCCCTGGACGGTGGCAGTGGGGGTGACAGGTTGGAGTAAAGTCCACGGTGCCCATCGCTGTCCCCCCGCCAGCTCCTGCAAATGGCAGTGGTGCCACAGCCAGGCCTGGCCCAGGGTTCTGTGTCCCAGGGGCTGGGGGGGGCTGAAAACAAGAGCCTGAGACAGGTCCCCTGGGAGGGGAAGCTCTGGAGCGTGGCAGGGGAGGGACAGGCACGTCTGGACTCTGCCCCCAACCTCGGCACTTCACCTTTGCAACTGGTCCATGGAGCACGGCTGGATGCAGCCACCCTGCACTGGGAGCAGCCCCTCCCTGCCTCAGTTTCCCCACAGCAGGACAAGGCTGGAGTGAGGAGCTGGCTGTCAGGAAGGGGAATTAATGGAATTAACTCATGTGGGTCACACACAGCTGATGAAGCACGTGGGAGTGAGGGCCATGCACTGGGCTGGGGGCTGTGGCATCCCCGAGTGCCACAGCTGCACCCATAACACCCTTCCCACAGCTCTCCTCAGCCCTGGGGCCATCGCTGGGCCCAGTCCCAGCACCATGCTGGGCACTGGGCACTGGGCAGCAAACTACCCGGAGTCTGCTCCAAAGGGTCTGGCTGGCAGGATCCTGAGCCCACCACACACCCAGCCATGGAACAGGAGGTGCTTGGGGGGGCAATGCCAGGACCCCCGGTGTGGTGCCAACCCCTGGGCTGGTGCTCTGTCCCTTGCTGTGCTCCCACACAGAGGAAGGGCTGCACATCCAGCATGGACGGGAAGCATCAAAGGGCAGGTGGAAGTGAGAGTCCTACATCAAGGAACCTGTGGAGATGGGATGAGGGGAGGAGGGAGCCAGGGACCCTCTTCCAGGTGCCAGTGACTCACCTCCCTGCTCTTGTGCCTCAGTTTCCCCCATTTAACACTGCCTCTCTCAGGGAGAGGTTTCCACTGGAGGCGGGGGCTGAGCTGCTGGTGTTGGGGGACCATCCCCAGGGAATGGGCCAGGGGAATAACCCCCCTCCTTGCAGCACCACCGGCTCTCCCCCCCATTTCTTCCCCGGCCATATCTCTCTGCTCCAGCCACACCTGGTTGGAAACAAATATCCCAGCCAACGCCACGCGTGGCCGGGTAACGTTTCATCACAGCACCTGATTAGTCACGGGCAAACCCTGCCTGCTTCACCTGGGCTGATTAGTCACCGGGGGAGGGCTGTGCACCCCAAATCCCCCCCGGTGCAACCAGCACCCCCCGGGCTCAGCGAGGGCTGCCCAGGAGGGGGAAAACCTGCTCCCTGCCCACCTGAGCAGCTCCTGCCATGATGGTGGGCAGGGAAATCAGCCTCTGGGAGCAGAGTGGGGTGTGAAACCCGAGTGGCCCCGGGCACATCGCAGGCGCTAATTCGGTCCCCGGGAGCTCAGCCCCGACCCGGCGTCACCCCCCATGGGGGCATCTGTCAGAGGGGCTTTTTGGGGACCGGGGCCGAACCCCACCGGGATGGGATGGGTGGAGGAGGATGATGGGGCAGCAGGTCTGTGCTGGGGGCCCAGGGGAGCATCGCTCTTCCCCCCGGGAAGAGAAGCTGTGGTGGAAAAGCAGGCGGTGGTGGAAGCAGGCGGTGGTGGAAGCAGGCGCCGGGCTCCCAGGGATCCCTCTGGCTCCTCCTCGCAAAGCCGCTTTCAAATGCGCGTTGGGAGGCCAGTGCCAAATCCGAACGGCTCCCAACCCCCTCCCGGCCTCCCCGCCAGAACCCGACAAACCAAACAAAAGTTATTCAAACCCAGGAGGGGAAGGAGGAGGGGATGAGGGGGACGGGGGGGATCCTCGGCCTTTTAAAGCCCACCGCGCCGTTCCTCCCCTTTTCCGCTCAATTTGGGGTTTCCAGGCGGCCCCAGCGCCCTTTGCAGCAAGGCCGGGAGGGGAGGCGAGGGAGAGGGGGGGAAACACTCCAAGGAAATTTTAAACTGCATCATCAACCGCTTAAAAATAAACCAGCGCCGTGTCGTGTAGCCAGAGCTCCCCACGGCCCCCGGCCGAGGACTCAGCCCCCGACGGCTCCGGGCGAGTGCGGCCGAGGGGCTTCATCCCGGGGGGGTGCTGGGCTCATGGCACTGACACCCCCCCAGGCCCCGAGGGGCTCAGGGACCCCCACGTCTGCACAGCGCCCACGGCCGTGGCTCCGGTGGGAGCCGGGGGGACCGTGGTGCGGACACTGGTGGGGACACTGGTGGGCACAGTGGTGGGGACAGCAGCGGGGGCCGCAGGCGGCAGGGCCGGCACATGGTGGGTCCTTGACGTCCCTTCCCCCTTTCCCGTCCTAAGTCCTCAGTAATTATATCGATTTTCCAAAGCCAAACTCCCGGCGAGCGCTGGCACCTTCTCTGGCACCCGTGGCGAGAGGTAAGGCCACGCAGAGCCGGGGGCAGACGGTCGGGGACCTGCGGCCAGGCCCGGCTGGGGGGGGTTGACTGAGGCCCCCCCCCCAGGTCTCCAATCCCAGTCTGCCCCAAATCAGCGGCGAAGCAGAACGGGAGCGACCCGTCCCCTCCCCGGGGTCTCGCAATGGAGCGGGAAGGGGGTCGTGGTGCGGCCCCCACGTGGAAAAGAGACCTCCCGGTACCTGGGGGTCACCCCGGGGGGGTCGCCCCGGGCTGGCCCAGCGTCGTGTCCCGGTGCACGATGCGGTCCCGGTCACCGACCGGCCCGGGGTGGGGGTGTCCCCGCTCCCACGCGGTGGCAGAAGCCACGCGGTCCCCACCCCTGACCCCCCCCCCGGGAGAGAAATGAATAAACAGCACAAAAGGGGCCCGGGGGAGCCCGGGACGTTGTTCCCAACACATTAAATCCCTCCAAACCCAACGAAATGACCCGAAAGCGCCTCCCCAAACCCTCGGTACCGAGTAACCCCCGAGCCCGCCGGGCCCGGCCTTACATAAGGTGCCGGTAAAGTTGGATCCCCCGGTGGAAGCGGGGGCTGGGGGAGGTGAAGCCTGACCCCAATGTGGGCCCCCCCCCCTCCCGCCGTTACACGGGGGGAGCCTGACCCCGGTGCGCTCCCCCCCCGCCCCGGGGCACGGCGGCCGCCCGCGTTATGCAACGGGGAGCACCGTGGGGAGCACCGGGGGGAGCACCGGGGGGAGCACCGGGGGGGCTCCGGTGTGTCCCATCTCCCCCCCTCCCCCGTCCCCGGCTCCTTACCCTGGCAGGCCAGTGCGGGTAACCCTTCATCTTGGCGAAGACCAGGTCCCCGCATTTGTATTCCTTCTGCCGGTTGGACCGGGACATCTTGGCTGGCGGCTCCTCCCGGGACCGGGGGGGCGGGGGGAGGGGGGAGGAGGGGGTGGGGGGTGAAGGGGGGGAGGCAGCGGCGGCTCTGCCCCCCCCGGCGCGGAGCCCGGGCGGGGGGCGGCGGCGGCCCCGGGGTCAGCGGCGGCGCGGCGCGGCGGCGGAGGGCCCGAGCCCCATGCGGTTGTTTGTGTTTGAAATTCAATTGCTCCCTCCCTCCGCCGCCACCCTCCCCCCCCTTTCCCTTTTCCCTTCCTCCTCCTCCTCCTCCTCCTCCCGGTGGATGCGCTCGGAGGTTCGTGCAGCGCTGCCTTGGGCGCGCAACACCCACCGCCCGCCCACGGGGCCGCGTGTGCGAGGGGCGGGAACGCGGCCCCGAAAAAACCCGACGGGGACGGGAATGTCCCTCGGCCGCAGGTGGAACTGGGGGCCTGGGATGCTTCCAGGCCGGGCGTGTCACGAGGAGCGGGGACACGGCCCGGGGGGGGGACACGGCCCGGGGGGGGCACCCGGAGGGACGGCCCGGCCGCGGGCTGGCCGTGGAAATGGAGGGGTCTGGCGTAAAATCGGTGTAAACCCGTGCAAAATCCATGTGAAACTGCAAAATTAATGTGAAACAGTGCAAAATTAATGTGAAACAGTGCAAAATTGGTAGAAACCCCTGCAAAAACTGGTGTAAACCTCTGCAAAATCTATGTAAAACCGGTGTGAAACGGTGCAAAACTGGTGTAAAATGAATGGAAAACAGTGCAAAATTGGTATAAACCCCTACAAAAACTGGTGTAAACCCGTGCAAAATCAATGTAAAACTGTTGTGAAACGGTGCAAAACTGGTGTAAAATGAATGGAAAACAGTGCAAAATTGGTATAAACCCCTACAAAAACTGGTGTAAACCCCTGCAAAAACTGGTGTAAACTCGTGCAAAATCAATGTAAAACTGTTGTGAAACGGTGCAAAACTCGTGTAAAATCAATGGAAAACGGTGCAAAATTGGTATAAACCCCTGGAAAAACTGGTGTAAACCCCTGCAGAAACTGGTGCAAAACCATGCAAAAACTGGTGTAAAACCGTGCAAAATCAATGTAAAACTGTTGTGAAACGGTGCAAAACTGGTGTAAACCTGTGTAAAATGAATGGAAAACAGTGCAACATTGGTATAAACCCCTGCAAAAACTGCTGTGAAACCATGCAAAATCAATATAAAGCAGTGCAAAACTGGTGTAAAACAGTGCAAAACTTGTGTAAACCCGTGCAAAATCAATGGAAAACAGTGCAAAATTGTAGAAACTCGTGCAAAAACTGGCGTAAACCCCTGCAAAATCTATGGAAAACAGTGCAAAATTGGTGTAAACCCACGCAAAATCAATGTTAAATACTGCAAAATGGTGCAAAATCATGTTGAACAGTGCAAAACTGGTGTAAATTAATATAAAACTGATGTAAAATCATAAAACAGTGAAAAACTGGTACAACAGTGCTAAACTGATGTAAACCCGTGCAAAATCAATGTTAAATTGTGCAAAATAGTGCAAAACCATTTGAACAGTGCAAAACTGGTGTAAATTAATATAAAACTGATGTAAAATCGTAAAACAGTGAAAAATTGGTGTAAAACAGTGCAAAACCAGCGCAAAAATGGTGTAAAATTATTTAAAACTGTGCAAAAATGGTGTAAAATTGTAAAAAACTAGTGTAAACCCATATAAAACCAGTGCAAAATAGGTGTGCAATGGTGCAAAATGACACAAAACTGGTGTAAAACAGCACAAAACCAGTGTGAAACCATGTAAATCTGCAGAAACAGTGTAAAACTGTGCAAAACCCACTGTAAAACATCACAACAACAGTGCAAAACCATGTAAAACAGTGTAAAAGTGGCATAAACCAGTACAAAACAGGTGTAAAATCATGTAAAACAGGGAAAAACTGGTGTAAAACAATGGAAAGTCACGTAAAACAGTGTAAAAGTGATGTAAAACTGGTGCAAAATAGTGCAAAAGCGGTGTAAGACAGTACAAAACTGATGTAAACCCACATTTAACTGGTGCAAAACTGGTGTAAGACCACGTAAAACAGTGCAAAACTGGTCTAAACCCATGTATAACAGTGCAAAACTCTTATAAAACACTGCAAAAACAGTGTAAACCCAGTGGCCAACCTTTACAAAAAAAAAGGAGAAAATGAAGGATTGGGAGTATTTAGTGCCCACCCAGGGCCTCCAAGTGTTTTTCCGTAGAAACCCCCTGTTCTGCAGAGGTATCAGAGATCCCAGGATTGCTCAGGCCACATGGAATTAAGTGTGTAGGGAAATCTCTGGGTGCTGGGCAGGGGCTTGGGGTCCCATCCAGCCTCAGTTATGGGGTTATGGGGGGACAGTCACCAGAGGAGTAAATAAATTGTCGCCTTGGTCCCAGTTTCAGACCAAGCCCAGGCACTGGTGTCCCTGTCAGGGTGAGGGGCTGCAGGCCAGGCCCCTCCTGCAACCAAACACTCGGGATTAAATTAAACACAGATTAAACCCTGTCCAGACCAGAACCTCCACCCTGACCTGGCAGTCAGGGTTCCAGGGCTGGGCTCCTTTCCTTCCATCCCTGTGTGCTTTCCTTGGCTTAATTTCTCCTAACGAGCTGCAAAAGTAACACAAATAAATAATCCTCGGGGTCACAGCTGACAGCAGGATCCTGCTGCCTGGGGTGAGACCAGGCCTCAGGAATCTCCACCTTCAACAGAAAAATGGACAAATGCCGAGGGAAACAAGGATTCCTCCCTCCTTCTGCGCAGCAGGAGCTGGACCTTGTTTAAACTGGGTCCCTCCTCCCCCTAACAGGGTCCTTGTTGATTTTCCTTGGCAGAGGACGAGGGTGGCCTCACATCACAGCTCGGGGTGGTGGAACCACTCTGTGCTTCTCAAGGAATTGCCTGTTTCCCTTTCCTAAATCCTAAAAATTCACAAATCTAGGGGCTTAGGAAGGAGTGGGGGAAAAAACATCCACCAGGGAGATCCCAACTCATCCTTAGGATGGCAGGAGGGTTGGAAATAGATGGTCCTTAAGGTCACTTCCAGCTCAAATATGACTCTATATGAGCCCAAGGCAGGTTTTGCTGGGGAAGTGGCAGCAACGGGGGGCCTGATCCAGAAAAATCCCACAAAAATCCCCATCTGTGTCTCAGTTTCTATTGGATTTGGAGAGTGGGTGGGCAGAGCTGTGAAGGGGAAAGGCTTGGACACCTCCATGACACACTTTGGGGTTCAGACCCCTGTGACGAGGAGTTCACCCTACAAGTGGCCACACACGTGTCACAGCCAAGGCAACGTCTCACTGTTTCTGGTGGTCATGGAACCCACATTTCCAGGGAAAAGGGTTCCTGAAGACAGGCTGGTGCAGATGGGACCTTTTGTGAGCCAGCCCAGCCTGCCTCCTCCTCTTCCTCCTCAGTGTCCTTGTGCTGGGATCTCTTGGCTTTGCCCTCACGGGTCTTGGCCATGTAAAGAGTGGAGGAAAACATAACTCCTGTGTCCCAGCTCCCTGCAGCCTCCCATGCCCATCCCTCCCGCTCCCTGAGGCCTCCATGCCTATTTTTAATACTGTATTTTTAACACTGCTCAGCCCTCCAGAGCAGGGCAGGAGGGGTGGCACAGGGCGCGCTGGGCTGGATTTCACACCATTCCAAATGACAGAGGGTTCGGGATACGCTCCTCGTTTATCTCCATTTTGCTTTAATTATTTGTGCAGTGCCTCTGCAAATCGCTTCCCTGGGTGTTGAGGACCCAAATTCGAGCCCAGCTCGCTGCTTATTAAGGCCAGAACAAGCTAGAAGGAGGTCAAAGGAGTCAAACCGAAAGTCAGCGGGGCGCTGGAGGGATAAACCGGCTGCTCGGGAATCCCGGCCGGGGGCTCCCGCATCCCGCTCCAGCAGCCTCCACCGGGGCTTTGCAGGCCTGATCCTACGCCGGAATTACACCGGGGTGAAAGGATGGGAGGAAGGAACAGCCTCTCAGCCCCTCGGTGTCTGCCCCGGTGCCACCGCACCGGGCGCTGGGGACACACCGGGAGCCGCAGTTTGGCGATGAACTGCGCGGCCTGGCCGGGGCGGGGCGGGCCGAGCCCTCCCGCCTCCTCATCCTCATCCTCCTCCCCGTTCCCGTCCCCGTCCCCATCCCTGTCGCGTCTCGTCCCCCCGGGGTCTTCCCGCATCCCTCTCCTCCGGTCCCGGTCCCGGTCTCGCCCGGGGGTCCTGCCGCGTGGCATCGCGGACTACATTTCCCGTGGAGCCTCGCGGCGGGGCCACCCGGGAGGCGGGCTGGGCGCCGCGCGCGGAGCACGCCGGGAGCTGTAGTCCGGCGGCGCCGCGGCGCGAGTAGCGGGGCGCTGCCGGCAGCCATTACCGGGGAGAGCGGAGCCGCCGCCGCCGCCTCGCCGAGCTCCGCGGCTCCGCCGCCGGCACGGAGAGAGGCCTCCATGGCGGCGTAGCCTCCCCTCAGCCCGCCCCTTCCTCCCCGCCGCGGGCGCTGAAGGCGCGGCGGCGGCGCGGCCTAGCGCGGAGGGGCGGATCCCCGGCCTCGCGTAGCGGCTGCTGCCCGCCGAGGGCCGCCCTCCCCGGGGCCATGTCCCTCGTGGCCTACGCCAGCAGCGAGGAGGACAGCGATGCGGAAGAGCCCGCGGCCGAGGAGGAGGAAGCTCCCGCTTCCCCTCCGGCCGCAGAAGAGCAGCCCCCGGCCCGGGGGGGGCTTTTCGCCGCGCTGCCCCCGCCCAGAGCCCCCGCGGTGCCCCCGCCGTTCCTCATGGGCCCCCCGCCCGCCGTGAGGGGCTTCGCCAGCGCTGCGCCAGGCCAGGCCGGGGCTGAGAGCCCCCCCGAGCCGGCCGACAGCGGGGACGGGGCCGCGGAGCCCCCCAGGCCGAGGGGCCTCCTCCTGCCGCCCCCCAGGAACGCGGCGGCCGCCGCCTCCCCCCTCGGCCCGCCCGGCCCGGCCGCCCCCGGCGCGGGTTTGGGCCTCCCCAAGCCAAAGAAGAGGACGGAGCCGGTGCGGATCGCGGCGCCCGAGCTGCAGAAGGGAGATGTGAGTATGGAGCGAACCCCCCCCGCCGCTCGAGCCCTTCGGGGGTCAGACCTCCCTCCCCCGCCGTGGGTCTCTTTGCCTCGCTCCCTCCCACCGCAACACACCGAGATCTATTGTTGTGGCATCCACGGGGAAGGTCGTCCTGGCTGCCTGCCCTAATCCTAAAGCGCTTTGCAGAATTAAACTGATATAGAAACCTTATTTATAATCATAATGCAGCAAAACCCAGATTATCTGCACCCTTCTTTACTTATGGAGTTAACGAGTTGATGGTGTGGAGCTGCAGGGCCTCGTAGCCCCAAAAAGTCTCTCTTGCCTCCTGTGCAGTTGATAGGTTTTCCTGTCAGTTTTTTGGTTATTTATCTAAAGGCATCAGGCAACTTCTAGACTTTTAGGTGACCATTTCCCTCTCAGCTTGTGCTTTTTTGGTGGTTACAGTGCCCTGTGCTTTAAGAGGCTCCTGAATCCAGACAATGAGAGCAGGGAAAGGCAGGTCCCCGCCCACCTGTTTTTTGACTCAGGGTTCCCATTGATCAGGTTCCATCCTCTCCCTTCTGCTCATTCCCTCTGGGACAGCACTGTCATAGAAGCCTGAAATGGTTTGAGTTGGAAGGGACCTTAAAGTTCATCCAGTTCCACCCTCTGCCCTGGGCAGGGACACCTTCCATTAGACCAGGTTGCCCAGAGCCTCATCTGACCTGGGAGCACACTTCCAGGGATGGGGCAGCCACAGCTTCTCTGGGCAACCTGTGCCAGGGCCTCACCACCCTGGCAGCCAAGAATTTCTTCCCAATATCCTCATCTAAACCAGCACATGGATCCCGAAGTGGTTTAGGTTGGAAGGGACCTTAAAGCTCATCCCATCCCACCGGCTGCCACAGGCAGGGCCACCTTCCACTAGCCCAGGTTGCCCAGAGTCCCATCCAACCTCACACAGAGGTGACAGTGGTGTCGCTGGTTCTGGTGTGACAGGAGCACCTGTGGCTGTAGGAGGAGCTGAACTGGAAGCTTGGAGTCATTTCCCTGGGGACAGGTGCCTTGAGGAAGAGGTTTGACTTTGCATTTATAAACAGCGTCCACTAATAGTGGTCTGGTTGGGGGAGCCCAGATAAAATCAGCATTGTTGCTTTGCTGGGAGAGTCTGCGGGGTCACAGGGAGAGGGGGGAGGACACGGCTCCCCAGCCTTCCCTGAACCACTCTCTGCTCCCAGTAACCATTCCAGTCTGGCAAATTCCAGAGCCAGAGCTCCCTGTGCCATGGCTGCTAGAGGGACACTGGACAGTGGGACACAGAGCTCAGCCTTTGGGGCAGATGGATGAGGGATGTACCGGTCCCTCATACCCACTTCTTGCTTACTCACCTCCTTGCAGCTCTGTGGTGTAATTCCAGGCAGCTGGAATGAACTGGGATTTGTTCTTCCTGTACTCCATGCTCCGGTGTGTGGGCTCTGACCACAAATCCCACAGGTCATTGATGTCACATGAGTGAATGAACACTGAAGGGACAAAACTGGAGCCTGGGATTCCTAGAAGTCCCTGGGCCTGTGACTAACATCCCTCTATCTCCTTAAAATCCCTCCCATTCCTGTAGTTCATCCCATGGAGATGCTCCAGGGCAGCTGCAGCGTCTCCTCTCTCCCAAACCAACACATGGGTTTATGGTCTCTCCTGACTCCTTTTATTTATACACATTCCTTGTATTTCCCTGGTTTATGATTTAGGGATAAACTGGCACAAACCCTTGATTCCTGTCGCCTCTTCCAAGTCCTCTGCGAAGCCATGAAGGCATAAAGATATTGAGGGCCTTTTCTGATGCCAACCAGGCTTTTCACTCAAATTTGAACTGGATATTTAGCAGTTCCAATGTTATTGGGAATAATTCCCTGTGTCCCTGCAGTGAATTTTACACCCTTTGTGTGATTTGTGGTTCAGTAGTTCCGTTGTTGTCTGTCCCTATGAAGGAGAGCCCTGCCCTGCTGCTGTGCCCCTGGAGTTCTTCCCTTGGATTTATTTTCCTGGCATTTATTAATAGTACTTTTTTAGTTTAGTATCTCAGGTTTTGCTGAGCTCTGGTTTTCTCTCTCAGTCAGATTCAGAGGAAGATGAACCAGCAAAGAAGAAAAATACTCTTCAGGTAAATACCGAGGGCGCTCGATTGAACAAGTGTCACGGGAAAAAGCGTTTGACTGTGACCAGTCTTGGCCTTCCACTCGTGTGAATCAGCCACTCTGATCAGCTCATGGCTTTGGGGATATTCCTGAAATCCCGTGGGGTGTCAAGTCCCTTTTTTGGGCAATTTAAATCTTGGAGTAAGAGGCATCAATTTGGGAATTGGACAGATGCTCACCAGTACCACGTTTCCCTTCAAAGTGCCCCTGGCCTTTTGTGCAGCGTGTTCACGGTGGCCAAGTGTTGGGAAACCCAGGAGTGTTGTAAGAATTGGGGGGGAATAATTACCAGGTAATCAGGAAAAGTAAATAGTCTCACTCTTTTCTCTTTTTCCTGTGATCCACTTGTCCCGCACGGATCTCCCCAGGGACGCGGCGAGGGCTCCGGCTTGTCCGCTCTGCTTCCTCAGCCCAAAAATCTGACAGTGAAGGAGACCAACCGGTTACTCCTGCCCTACGCCTTCTCCAGGAAGGCGGGAGAGAACTCCGACTCCAAGCCTGCCAAGGCCCCGACCTCTTCCTCCTCCAAAGCCAAACCCGCGTCCAAGCCGGCCGTGCCCACGACTCCGTCCCCGTCGGCCATCAAGGCCGCGGCCAAGAGCGCGGCGCTGCAGGTAACCAAGCAGATCACGCAGGAGGAGGAGGACAGCGACGAGGAGCTGGAGCCAGAGAACTACTTCTCCTTGTCCGACAGGAGCGAGCCCAGCGCCGCGGGCACCGAGCCCTACCTGTACCCCGGCACGGTGGGCGCAGAGGACCCACCGCCCGGCACAGAGCCGGAGCCCCAGTTCCAGGACGCGGCTGCCAACGCCCCTCTGGAGTTCAAGACGGGCGCGGGCTCGAGTGGGGCTCAGCACAGCTGGGCACCCAAACCCGGCGAGGACTACGGCAGCCACCCCTATGGCCAGTTCCCCCCTGCCTACGGCGAGCCCGGCGGCTACTACCAGGTGGGTTTGCTGGCTGCAGGTGATGGGAGGGGCTCTGGACACAACTTGGGTGAGGGGCTTGAGTTATGTACTGGAGCAGCTGCTCCTGGAGTCCAGCCCATGTGAGATACATGGGACATGGAACAGGAAATCCAGCCTCTGTGACCTGGCCAGTACATGGAGCAGGGAATGCAGCCTCTCTGACCTGG
>NW_020885019.1:37435-51237 GCF_003945725.1 Corapipo altera | reverse complement strand
TGACCTGGCCAGTACATGGAGCAGGGAATGCAGCCTCTCTGACCTGGCCAGTAATCCACCCCATGTGAGCTGGGTGAGACACAGAGTAGCAATCCAACCCATGTGAACTACCTGGGACATGGAACAGGGAATCCAGCCTAGCTGGGAGGTGGAGTAAGAGAGATGGAACAGAGAAACCAACCCATGTGCGTGGCCAGGACACAGAGCAGGGAATCCAGCCCATGTGAGCTGGTTGGGATATGGAGTAGGGAATCCAACCTTTGAGAACTGACCAGGACACAGAGCAGGAAATTCTATCTTTTGTGAGCTGGCCAGAACAAAGAGCAGGGAGCCACAGCACTGGACACAAGGGGGGTTCCTGTGGCACAAGAGCTGCAGATGTTCTTTGCTGGACAGATGTTGGACAGCTGTATTCCTGTGAAAATGCCCCTGATGTGAGAGTGCAGAGTTGGGGCTCACCAAAGCTGGTTTTTGAGCCCACATTGTTTCTAGAAATTCATAACATCACAGACTGGTTTGGGTCCACAGGAACCTTAAAGCCCATCTTGTTCCACCCCCTGCTATGGGCAGGGACACCTTCCTCTATCCCAGGTTGCTCCAAGCCCTGTCCAGCCTGGCCTTGGACACTTGCAGGGATGGGGTAGCCACAGCTTCTCTGGGCAGCCTGTGTCAGGGTGTCCTCACCCTCACAGGGGAGAATTTCTTCCCAATATCCCATCTAACCCTGCCCTCTGGCAGTAGGAAACCATTCCCCAATGTCCTGTCACTCCAGGCGGTTGTGAAAAGCCTCTCAAAGCATTTGTTGGTTTGTACCTCTGATGAAATCCCTTGGGGTGAAAAAGCAGCAGCCCACGGGCCGGATCCCTCCTGCTTCACTCTCGTGACAAACTGGCTTCCCTTTCCCTGCCAGGATTACTACAGCAGCGGGTACTACCCAGAGGTGGAACCAGCCCAGGCACCGCCGCAGGAGACGAGCGCCGACTCCTCCTTCATCGACGACGAAGCGGTTGGCACTTTGTCTGTCCTGCTGTGGAATTTGGCTTTGAGCTCTCCCAGAACACAGGACCCACTTGGCAGCCATGGTCCTGCCCCCGCAGCACATCCTGTGCTTCCCCTGGGATGGGCCGGGTGGTTGTTCCGTGGGGTCTCAAGCTGTGGTGTGGACATGTGAGTCCTTCCCACAGCCTGCTGAGCTCCTGCTCCACCCAGGTCTGCAGGCTTGATGAGAACAGAATTAATTGTTTGGGTTGGAAAAACCCTCCAAGATCATGGAGTCCAGCTGTTCCCCCGGCACTGCCAAGGCCACCAGTAAACCCTGTCCCGGTGTGCCACATCCACACAGCTGTTAGATTGCTCCAGGGATGGTGACTCCATCACTGCCCTGGGCAGCCTGTGCCAGGGCTGGACAGTCCTTTGGGTGTAGGAATTTTCCCTATATCCAACCTGAACCTCCCCTGGCACAACTTGAGGCCATTTCCTCTCGTCCTGTCCCTTGTTCCCTGGGAGCAGAGCCCGACCCTCATGTGACTCCACCCTCCTGTCAAGGAGTTGTAGAGAGCCAGAAGGTCCCTCCTGAACCTCCTTTTCTCCAAGATGAGCCCTCTCAACTCCCTCAGCCACTCCTCAGGAGTTCCCCAGACCCTTCCTGTGCTCCAGACCCTTCCCCACCTCCATTCCCTTCTCTGGACACACTCCAGGCCTTCAACATCTTTCTTGTCATGAGGGGCCCAAAACCGACCCAAGGACTCAGGGTGGGGCCTCATCAGTGCCCAGCATGGGGACAGTCACTGCCCATGGCCATGTGGCCACAGAATGGCTGGTACAGGCCAGGTGCCTCCCTGGCTCTTAAAACAAGACACTCAGGACTCCAGGGGTCTCCTGAGCAAGGCTGGAAGCAGGAATAAATGGCTGTTTTCAGCATAGGAAAATGAGATGATAACCTTCATGCTAAGTAGCTTTAGATACTCTGATCTACAGCAAAGCAGAAATCTCCTAAAGTTAAAAATCCTGTCTGGAAAAGTGTTGCTGTGCCTTGTCCCTCACTGGAGGGAGCAGGGGCTCAGCCCCTCGGCCTTGTGTCAGGGTGTGATGGGTGGGTGTAATTCCAGCTGTTCTGTTCTTCCTTCAGTTCAAGCGTCTGCAAGGCAAGCGGAATCGGGGGAGGGAGGAGATCAACTTTGTGGATATCAAAGGTGATGACCAGCTGAGCGGGGCCCAGCAGTGGCTGACCAAGTCCCTGACGGAGGAGAAGACCATGAAGTCCTTCAGCAAGGTGGGGTGGAGGGCAGGGCTTGGCTGGGGTTGGGACCTCAGAGCCCAAATCAGCCCCAGCTGGAGCTGTGTTGGATGCTGGGCAGTCACTGGGGTGGGGACAAGGGACCCTGGTAAAGGATGACGTATGAGAGATCAGGAGAGCTCAGAGCATGGTGTGTGGGTGGTGAGGACCAGCCAGGAACTGCTTCAGATGAAGAAATCTGCCATTTAATAGGGAACAAATGGTGCCTGGGATGGCTGTGTGCAGGCCCCGGCCTTGGTCTGCTGTCCAGCAGTGTCTCTCCAGGCTGAACACTTCACCTCCTTTTGCTTTCCAGAAAAAAGGAGATCAGCCCACGGGACAGCAAAGGAGAAAACACCAGATCACATACCTGATCCATCAGGTGAGTGGCTTCCCCTGGTGTGGGAGCCAATCCAGGTGGAATTTCAAGGCTTGGCAGCACAAGGCCAGAGTGGTGGAGGTGCTGTTGCAGCAGCTGGGGACCAGGGGATGTCCCTGGGAATACTCTGTGCCCTGGGTGACCCACAGTGGGACCAGACCAGGGGCTGTCTCAGCCCTGGGTGAGATGTGCCATGGCTCCAGTGGGGCCAGAGGTGGGTCCTGGCCCTGAGGGGGTCCCGGCCCTGAGCTTTCAGCTTTGCTTCACCCTTCCCACGCGTGTCCCGAGGCTCTGGGATCCCGTCCATATTCCACCCCGGGGTTGTCGAGTGGCTGCTGAGCCCATCCCACAAGAGAAGCTGCATTTCAGCATGAATGAAATGCCCATGCAGCCCAATTAATCCAGGCCTCTGTCAGGATGATTGTGTGCACTCCTGTAACGAGGCTTCTGGCTGAAGGGCTCCGTAATCCGCGTGAGCGGGGCTGGAGGAGGCCGGAATGCTGCTGAGTCACTGAAATGCAGAGCGTAACAGCATCCTCTCCGTGTCTGCAGGCCAAGGAGAGAGAGCTGGAACTGAAAAACACATGGTCTGAAAACAAGCTCAGCAGACGGCAGACTCAAGCCAAATACGGATTCTGACACATCTGTCCCACTTTTTGGCTGGCGTCCCGCGTGACCCGCGGTGTCCCACGTCTCCCGGGAGATGAGCCAGGCCCCGCGCAGGACGGGGCTGCTCGGCGGGAGGGAGGACACTGAGCTGCCTTGCCTGGCAGGAGGAAGGTTCATTGCAAGCCAGTCCTGATGAAACTCCACCTGTAATCCTTCCCTTCCCTCCTTGTAAACGATAACGTGGAAGGTTCCGACCAACCGAGGACGGTCCCGAGGTGCCGCAGGGAATGTGCCAGGAGCGAGGCTGGAGCTCCTGTCCTGTGGGAGCAGGGGCTGCTCCTCCCGCTGCCAGACCCTCCGGCAGAGGCTCAATAAACTCCCAGTTCCCACTTTGCTCTCCTGGACTCGCTGTGCGTTGAGGGTGTCGTTTTTTTTTCTAAGAGACGGTGAGTTCCAAGAGCAAGCCCGGCTTTGGATTTTTTATTTTGTCCTTATCTTTGAGACATCCTCGTGGCTGCTTCCTCATGTCTGAGCCACTCCAGCTCTCCTCTCCTGCTGATGATTTTGATATCCTGGTTTTTAAGTTGGTGTCCACGGCCTGAGCCACTCTGAGGGGACACTCCAGTGCAGGACAGTCTGTGAGAGGTGTCCCCGCGTGCAGGACGCACACGGTGGTGAGGCTCTCCTGCCTGGCACACTCAGGGCTTTGGGCTACCCTGAGCCACGTGTGTATGTATATTCTCCTTCCTTTTTCCCCCTTCTTTCCTCCTCCCCCACAGTGGTGCCCCAGGCTGTTCCCAGACTCATCAAACTGAGTGTCCCAGTGTCCTGCTGGGAGTGAGCTCGGCAGTGTTTCCTCTGGGCACACACAGAGGAGAGCTGCCAACTGTACATTTTTTTTTTCCCAGCTTGTTTGTATCGGTTCTGTTCCAATTAAGTGCTGACTTTATCCTCCTGGCTGGGAAGAGGAGACCATGTCCAGCCCTAACTTCTTAAAATTAAACCTTTTTTTTATTTAAGGAATTCCATCAAGGTGATGCAACTGCAAATCCCGTGCAGCCCTGCTGGCCTAGTCCATGGATCCAGATCTCTGTGGCATCACTTTGTTGTTCACCAAACCGTGTGATGCTGAGGGGAGCAGAGAACTGGTCTGGTTATTTAACTTACATTCCCACCACTCTGGGTTATACTTGTAACCACAGCTGAAACGGCCAATATTTGTTTTTCCAGTAAGAAAAACTCCTGAGAGGGGTTTTTTTCTCCTATGTTGTCTGTTAAAAACAAGGAAACCCCCTATGACTGAAGTCTTTTCTTAGAACACTTTAAACTAATCTCATTTCTAGTTTAGTTCCCTGGATGTTTAGTACTTTGCAAAGCCCGTTTTGAGTATTTGAATGATCAGAATAAAGTTACTGTTGAGTAATTTATTCATATCTTGTATGTACAGCGAAATCCTCCCAGAAGAGGTTTGATAAAGGAATAAACTTTTGAATGAAGCCAACCAGCCCCATTTCCATGGCAAGGGGCTCAGCCCCTCACCCGGGGTGTTTGCTGCATGGGGCACAGCCTGTGTGTGCCCAAACTGCCCTTTATCAGGGATTGGGGGGTGCTGGAGGGAGCTGGGAGAGGCTGGAACTCTCATTTCCCGTTGCAGTAACGGCTCAGGTTTAGCACTAAGGGGAGTTCTGAGGGCTCATGCTCTGCTTTCAGCCTTTTAAGAGCAACAAAATTCAGGTTTGTGAGCAGTGATTTTTTTTTTTCCCCCAGAGATAAAACAGCTACAGCTGCCCCAGTCCTCCTTTTCCCTCTGGAAAGAAGCTTTGGCTGTCCTGGCTCCCTGTTCCCTTCGAGCTGGGCACACCAGGGCTGCTGACAGCATTGCTGTGGCTTGGTGTCATTCCAGCTGGGATTTGTGCTCCACCAGGTATCCCACAGGGCAGTCCTGGCTCTGTACCATCCCACCAGCCGGGGTTGGTCCTCAGGTTTGGTGCTATCCCAAGTTTTGTGGCTGAGGAAGCAGGCAGGAGTTGGAGTGTGAGCTCCAGGCTGGGGAGGTTCGGTGTCGCTCCAGCTTCCGGCCAGTTTAACACTGGATGCACCAACTGTGCCAAACCTGTCCCTGTTTTTCCTGCAATAGCCTTTTCCACCCTCATTTAATGAACAGAAGTCTCTCGGAATGTGTTCACAGGTAAGTTAACTCCAATCCCCTGTGTGCTGTTCCTCAGGGCTTGGGAAGAGTGTGGGGCTCTGCACGGAGCAGATCAGCATCACAGGGCTGCTGGGGCCAACAGCAGCCTTGGGTGTCTCCTCCCAGGGCCAAAGTCTTCCTCCAGGGGGATGGAGGCTGAGGTTCCTCCTGCCTGGGAGCCAGGTCTTGTCCCGTGTGCTGGTGGCTCAGGGCTGGTCCCCAGGCAGTTGCTCGTACACGTTCTCGTCCGTGGCTGTGCCCCGCTGGGCCCTGCGTGTGCTCCGGCCGTACACGGGGTCATCCAACTCCAGCACAGGGCTCAGCACACCCTGCAGAATCCACGGGGAGAAGAGGTTGGATTGGAGAGCCAGGAGATGGCTCAAAGTTGGTCCTTCACCCTCCCAGCCCTCGGCTTTGCTCGAGTTACAAGGGACAGGAGTGCCAGGACAGGGGGGAATGGCTTCACCCTGACAGCAGGCAGGGCTAGATGGGGTATGGGGAAGAAATTCTTCCCTGGGAGGGGGGGGAGGCCCTGGCACAGGTTGCCCAAAGAAGCTGTGGCTGCCCCATCCCTGGAAGTGTCCAAGGCCAGGCTGGATGGGGCTTGGAGCAACCTGGCTTAGTGGAAGGTGTCCCTGCCCATGGCAGGGAGGTGGAGTGAGATGAGCTTTCCAGTCCTTTCCAACCCAAACCATTCCCAGGTTTCTGTGATTCTCCCTGTGCTCCTGGTGTGGAGCAAACCCTGACTCCCTCAGACTCCAGAAGGCCTGGAGACTCCTCAGTCCCAACGTGACTCTGATGTCCTATTGGGACTGAGCAGCGACCTGCCCTGGGGGACCCACCTCTGTGCCCGGGCTGGAGGCTCCTCTCTCCGCCCCGTCTGCGGTGGGAGCCGCCGGGAGCTGCCGCCTCTTGTAATCCTGGCTGGACAAGCTGCGGAAGAGCCGGCGGTGGGGCCGGGATTTGGGGGGCAGCGTGCTGAAGGTGCCTTTGGGCTCCCTGGGCAGCGGAGCGGGCGGGTCCTGCCGGGCCAGCGCCACCTCGGAGTAGATGTTCTCCTCGGGGGCGGCGCGGGGGCTGCTGCTCCGGGCCATGGCGTAGAAGGGGATGGGCTCCTCCGGCTCGCAGTAGGTGGGGGGGCTGGGGGCGCTGCCCTCGCGGGGCTCAGCGTAGATGTGGAAGCACATGAGCTGCTGGTACTTGGCCTCGGGGGACACGGGGGGAGCAGTTTCTTTGTGCACCCGGGCGTAGGCACCTTCGGGAGCTGCCGCGCTGCCGGCGGGGCTGTGCGGCCCCTGAGCCACGGCCCGGGAGCTGGTCTTGGCTGGGAGCGATGGAGGGGCACTGCGAGCCTGGGCAAGAGACGGGACAGGTTGGAGATGAGGGTCTGTGGTGGCTGGGGCTGCGTGCCCCGTCCTGGCTGTGCCTCTCCACCTGCTGAGAGCTGTGGCCGGGCTGTCCTCTGGAAAAATGCCTCCACCCCCCTGCTCTGCCCTGTTACCTCCCTGGGGGAGCCCCCCTCGGCGCTGGGCTCCTCAGGCTGGGCGGGGACCGGGGCTGCTGGTTTGGCTCCCGGGGGCTCCAGGGACACAGGGCTGTACTCCGGGAGTTTTGCGGGTGGTTCGCTCAGCGGGGAACGCGCAGCACTGCTGCCAGCTGGGGTCTGCGTCCCTCCCCGGGGCTCGTCTTCCTGCAGGGAGAGCAGAGAGATGCTGGCTGGTCTGGAGTGCTGCCCGTGGGCTGGCTCCTTGCTCCCGGTGGCCAGGGTGGCTCCGGTTCCAACCCTGGCTTTCATGATGCTTGGACTTCCCTTGGCTTCGTTCACCAGCTTGGGAAAATCACCCCATCGGTGGCAGCTGGAATGACTCCAGGGCCGCAGGGGCTCACGAGGGGCTGGGGTCTCACCCGTGTGCAGGGCACGGGCGCCGTGAGGAACTCGTGGTACGGCACGATGGGGGCCGTGGTGTGGTGCCGCAGCAGCTCGGCCAGCTCGGCATGGGCACTCGGCTCCCCCAGGATCACGTACCGCCCGTCCGGCAGCTGGTCCAGGACGAAGTGCCGGCAGCGATCCCTGCCCCTGGAGGGAGAGGGGACGGGATTGGCACCAGGGAAGGGAGGAGATCGAGCACGTCGGCCCCTCGGACGGGGGCGGGATCCCTCACCTGTAGGAGAGGACGAAGCCGACGGTGCTCTCGCTGAAGCGGACCAGGAAGCAGCCCAGGGGCCGATCCTGCAGCAGCTGCTCTGCCTCCCTGTGGGAAGGAGCCGGGAGCCTCTCACCCTCACCCCCTCCGTGAGATTCAGGGATCCAGCTCCCTGTTTTGGAGCCCAGGGATTGGGATGTTGAAGGGGTGAAGGGGCCACCCAGTTTTCTGCCTTGGCCTCCCCCTGCTTACCTCCGACTGAGGAAGCCATGGAACCAAACTGGGAGCTCCCCCTCGGGCCTCAACCTCCAGGCTTGTGTCTGCTCAAACCACAGCCTCGTCTGGGCACGCAGGGCCACCAGCTCTGGTGGGGACCAGGCTGGTGGGGATGGCCAGAAGGAACCTGGTGGGACCTGGAGGGAAGGGGACAGCAGCCAGGGCTCGGACGTGCCCCAGGGATGTTCTGCTCCGTGCAGGTCCACGATGACATGGCCCCTGCAGGTGTGTGAGCTCAGGAGTGGTGGGACAGCCCAGGGGGGCACAGACCCCTCATGTCCCCATGTCCTACCCTGCCATGTCTGTTGTGGTGTCCCAGGGACTGCTCTGCTCCCTGGGGCTGGACAAGGGTCATGTTGGCTCCTGGCTTGGCTGTGTTGTCCTCACTGATGGGTTTGAAGGTGGTGAAGAGGGGACGGTCGTCATCCATGGAGTCCCCTGTCCCAGGGAACGGGGAGAAAGGTTCAGGGCAGTGAAGTCTCTCCCGGGGTCCTGAGCTGTCCTGTGCCCCCTCACTGCCTGTAGGGCACTGGGGGGTGGGGGGCTCCATGACACCCCCTTCCCCCAGGTGCTGCTCTCACCAACAACCTGGGTAAGCATCACCTTCACCTTGAGACCCTCAGCCTCGGGCTCATCACCCTCCTCCCCAGGGACACCACCCTGGGCCCACCCCCCCCAGTGTGGATCCACGTGGCAGGAAGGGACAGTGACCCCAGGACCCCAGAGGAGAAAAGCCCTGGGGATGGGTGAGCTGGGTGGGGAGGAGGTGGGTGGAAAGTATGTGAATCCTCCAGTCCCCACAAAGTCCCCAAAGGTTTTAGGTCAGCGCCAGGAAGGGGAGGGAGAGGATGAGCAGCTCCCGAGGGACCCTGAGCTCCACCCTAAGCCACCAACACCTGGCAAAGCAACGTGAATCCCCAGCAGATGCTTGAGGGAGTGGAAGATGCTGGGGCTGGTTGGATCCGGGAGGCAAAGCTGAGTCAGAGGAGCTGGTAGAGGCTTGTCTGAGAGCAGGGGCACCCAGCCGCGGGAAAGGCACCCCGGCTCCACCTTTAACCTGCGGCAGCACCGAGCCCGGCCCTGCACCCCCGCGGGCAGGGGAAGGTGGGGAAGGTGCTGACAAAGCGAAACAAACCGACCCAAACTGCAGCAACTCAACTCGAGGAACACTGGGGAGGCAAATTCGAGTCAGGTCCTGCCTGGGCATGGCTGGGCAGCCGGGGACAACGCCACTGTCCCTGCCTCGCTGTGCGTCCCCCGGCCCGGGGAGGGGCCAGCGCGGAGGTGGGGGCTCATCCCTCCTCCCCCACCCCCAGCATCTTGGCCTCAGTGGGGCAACTCGGGGGGGCTCTGCTGCTCGGGGTGGGATGTGCCTCCGAAACCCTGTGCTCCTGAGGTGGGAACGGCTCAGATCAGACTTGAAATGGGCTGAAGGCTTTGCCCCGAGAGACCTTCCTGGGCTGGACTTCCCCCTTCAGAGGGGTTAAGATCTGGCCGGTAGGGCTGGGGCGGGCAGGGGGCACCGCTCCCTCCCTTTGCACCCCTTTGTCGTGCCCGTCCTCCATCGTGCCCTGGGTGGGGGGAGTGTCCCTGCACCGCCCAGCGCCGGCCGGGCCGTGTCCCCCTGCTCGGGGTTCGCTGCTCGGCCTCGGTACGAATCCAACCCCGGCCCCGACCCCCAGCCCACGCTCCTACCTCTGTCCGGCCTCGGTGGGCCGGGTGTCCGTGGCTGGAGGCGGTGATGTGAGCAGGGGGACAGGCAGGGGATGGGCAGGGGGGGCAGAGCCCCTGCCCCGCCTGTGCTCGCGCCTTCCCCTCCCGACGGGCAGGAAGCGGCAACCGAAGCTGCAAAGAGCCTTCGCGTGGTGGGGAGACGTCACGGGAAGGTGGCAGGGTGGCACTGGGGTGACTGACATCGAGCTGACACCGGCACCCAAGGGACAGGCTGGGCTGTGGCGAGGAGGGGGCTCCGGCCACCCTCCCACCGGCACATCCACACCTACAAAGGGCTCCCGTTCCTCCCATCCTCATCCTGGGACCTCGCCGGGGAGGGGGCAGCGGGGCTCGGTGTGCCCAGGGTCATGCCATGAGCCAAGACTTGGTCCTGGCATGGTGGAATCCAGCACCATCCCCCTTCCTCAGGCTCCGGCTGCCAGAGCCAGGCGCATTCCTGGGGCATCGGCACAGCAAACAGCGGCCGAGCTGCCTGTGGTGCTGCTCTGCCCCGTGCCAGCTGCCACCCTCGCTCCGGGCTGTGCCGGGCTCCAGCCGCCCCACGGCGACAGCGGTGCCAACCCGGCTGCGTCCCAGGGGGTTGAGGGGATTAGGGATTAGGAAAGGGATTAGGGCGGGGGCCAACTCATCCATCGCACCGGGACAGGGTTGGGTGGCTCTGCAAGCCCCGGGGTGGGGATGGTGCCCAGTGCCCCGGGCAGACCCTGGCACGCAGAGCCGGCTCTCTCCACCTTAAGAAACCTGTCCCTCCCCACAGCCTTCACACCCTCCACTCACTTCCCCTCCGCAGGGCTGGTGTCCTGTCAGTCAGGTTTCCTGTTTGGAACCCTCACCGGCACATCGGAAGGGGGGGACATCAGTGAGGGGACATCGGTGAGGGGGACATCGTCTTCCAGCACCTTGCCCCACAGAGTCCCGGCCACTCCTTCAGGAGCTGAGGTGCTGGAACCACCAGGAATTGTCCCTAAAAGGCCTTTTTTGGCTCCTCTGCGCAGCTGGGGGGGTTCCTCCAGAGCTTCGGGAGGAGGAACACAAAGAGCTTTTTTCATCCCGAGCCTGCCCCAGCACCCCAGGAACACCAGGACTGCGAGGCAGAGCCTGGGGCTGTGGGGGGCTGCTGGAGGAAGGTCAGAGCTGGAGGTGAGGAGTCCCAGCTCCCCACGACTTGCCGGGCTTGGGTGCCATCCTGGTCAGCTGGGGGGGTTTGGGGTCCTGCAGGGGCTTTTTGGTAGTTGGATGCTGACCTGGGAGCACATTTTCCAGCAGCTTGTGCCGAGGCCAGGCTGGTTTTCCTGGTGGGCAGCACCAGGATGTGGTGGGACAGGACAGCCCCTGCGGGTCCAGCTCTGCAGCCCAGAGCTCAGCTGTGGCCGCCGTGGCCTGGGGCCACCTGGGCCTCAGTTCCCCTCCCTGCCAAAGCAGCTCTGCAGCACGGTGAGAGTGGGCTCTCCAGCAAGGGATGGGGGGATTGGCTGCTTGTGTCCATCCCGGGGGACAAACAGACACACTGTCACCCCACGGACACGTCACGTGCCAGGGACGTTGGCCCAGCTTCAGCTGCAGCCGCCCCCGTGCACGTACCAGCCCTGGGACCAGCCGGCTCCGTGCGGTGCCAGGGCCCAGCAGTGCCTGGCTGGGTGCCCCCGCCAACCCCAAGGGGCCCCCACCAGCCCGGGGGGGCCACAGGACAGTCACAGTGAGCAGTGGCTGTCCCCTGTCCTGGACAGAGCGAGGGAGAAGCGCTGCTGGGTGCGGAGGAAGGCTCAGGGAGGGTAAGGGGGCACAGCCGGGGTGGGAGAGGGACAGAGTGAGGGGGAACCGGGCTTGGAGACCACTCACTGTCTCTTGGGGCCACTGTGGGGGGACAGGAAGGGTCCCAGCCCCTGTTTGGTGCAAGCAGAGCCCTGTGGGGCCGGGGATGCGCTGCCAGGCTGCATCCAACCAGTCCCCCCAGGGGCTGTCCCTGTGGGGCTCAAATCCATCTGGGATCTCCCCTGTTTTTCCTGGGGAAGGACCCCACCTCTGGCCAATATTACAGTCCTAATCCCTTTCTCGGTGACCTTGGACCCCGTTGGCCCAGGAAACCTCCTGCTCCCAGGGACACAGCGCTGGGGACAACGAGGTGGCCCCAAGACCAGGGCTTGGAGTCCCACTGCCCATTCTCTGCGTCCCTGCTGGTCCCGCTGCCCCCACTGCTGGAGCATCACCCACCCCCTCCTGCAGCTGGGGAAACTGGGGCATGGGAGGGTTGGGTCCTGGTGTTGGCCTGCTCTGTGTGAGCCCAGAGAGGCTGGTTTGTGGCTTGGAGCTGCTGGGGATGAGAGATGTCCCCCCCTCAGAGGGGGACGGTGCCAGGTTCAGGCAGGTGTCTGTCCTCCCCCCAAAACTCCTCTCCCCACTGTGGTGGGCTGACCCTGCCTGGATTCCAGGTGCCTCCAAAGCCGCTCCATCACTGCCCTCCTCACCCAGACAGGGCAGGGGGGATGTAACAAAAGGCTTCTGAGCTGAGATTAGGGCAGGGAGGGGTCACTGACCCACTAGTGCCATGGGCAAAACTGACCTGACTTGGGGAAATTAATTGAATTTATTATCAATCACCTAAGAGCAGGATGATGAGAAGTAAAATAAAGTTAAAAACACCTTTTCCCACCCCTCCCTCCTTCCTGGGCTCTACCTCCTCCTTCCAGAGGTGCAGGGAGATGGGAATGGGGACCCCAGTCAGTTCAGCACAGGTTGTTCCTGCTGCTGCTCAGGGAGAGGAGTCAGTCCTTGCCCTGCTCCAGTGTGAGTCCTTCCCACGGGCTGCAGCTCCTCAGGAGCTGCTCCAGTGTGGATCCCTTTTCACAGGTTGCATTTCCTTAGGGACTGCTCCAGTCTGGGTCCCTTCCATGGGTTCAGTCCTTCAGGAGCTGCTCCAGTGTGGATCCCTTTTCACGGGTTGCAGTTCCTTAGGGACTGCTCCAGTCTGGGTCCCTTTCCACGGTGTCACAGGTCCTGCCAGGACCCTGCTCCAGCTCAGCTTCCCACAGGGTCACGGTCCCCTTTGGGCATCCCCTGCTCCAGCGTGGGGTCCCCCAGGGCTGCAGGCAGGTCTCTGCTCCCCGAGGAACCCCGGGGACTGCCAGGGAATCTCCTCTGCTGCACCTGGAGCAGCTCCTGCCCCTCCTTCCTCGCTGACCTTGGTCTCTGCAGGGCTGTTTCTCTCACACAATCACTTTTTGCCCTCCCTTGACTCTTTTATCCTGAGGTGCTGCCGCTGTCACCACTGAGCTCGGCCTTGGTCAGTCCAGGTCTGTCCCAGAGCCGCTGGCAGCGACTCTCTCAGACACGGGGGAGGATTCTGGCAGCTTCTCACCCCTGCAGCCCCCCCACTACCAGAACCTGCTGCTCAGACCGCTGCAACCCCTCACCCTGTGCTTTCTTGTCTTGGCAGCGATGGCTGAGGGTGGCCAGCATGGGGTCCTGCCTGAGGGGGGGCCGGGGGACAGCCCTGACAGCACCCAGGTGAGCCACAGCCGTGGGTATGTGGGGGGGCCCTGCCCAGGGGCTGGGGGGTGAGGGGGTGGGACTCACAGCTGAGCTCACGGTGGTGGTTCCATCTGCTGTTAATCCCCCTTTTTTAAGAAACCAAACCACAGTGTTGGTTTTTCTCTGCATTTTGCACCCCCAGCACAGTGGGGGGCAAGGGGGCTGCTGTGAACCCCCTCCCTTCCCACCCCTGCCCTGTTTCCAAGCCCCCCTGAGCAGCTCCTGCAGGCCCCTGCTCAAGGGGTGAAAGTCTCCAAGTTTCCACATGCTGGGGAGTTTAATGGGAACTGAGAGAACTGGGCAGGGCCAGGACTCAGCTGCTGGATACTGGAGAATCCCCCCGTGTGTGCTGGGGGGGTTGGGGTGCTCTGTGGGATGGGGGTCCCTGCACCCCCAGCTCTGGCACGTCACCACAGCCTGGGCAGGCGGCTGAGCCGGGTCCTGGTGCCACCCTACAGGATGAGGCTGAGCCCGAGGGGGCTGCAGAGAGCGAGGGGCTGGAGGCTGCCCCGAGCCCAGGCAACGTGGAGGACCTGTATGAGCTGCTGGAGAAGCTGGGCAGGTGAGTGGGAATCCAGGGAGGTGAGTGGGATCCAGGCAGGTGAGTGGGAATCCAGGCAGCTGAGTGGGATCCAGGCAGGTGAGTGGGATCCAGGCAGGTGAGCGGGA
>NW_020885019.1:12428-37425 GCF_003945725.1 Corapipo altera | reverse complement strand
GCAGGTGAGTGGGATCCAGGCAGGTGAGCGGGATCCAGGCAGGTGAGCAGGGATCCGGGAAAGTGAGCAGGGATCTGGGCAGGTGAGTGAGAATCCAGGCAGGCGAGTGGGAATCCAGGCAGGCAGGTGAGAGCGGTGCAGACAGGGATCCAGGCAGGTGAGCAGGGAGCAGGCAGGTGAGTGGGGTACAGAAAGGTGAGATGAAGGCAGGTAAGTGCCATGTAGGTAGGGATCCAGAAAGGTTAGTGCAGTGCAGGTGGGTGAGTGGGGTCCAGGCAGGTGAGCGCAGTGCAGGCAGGGATCCAGGCAGGTAAGCAGGGTGCAGGCAGGTGAGAAGGTCTAGGCAGGTGAGCAGGGTGTAGGCACCGATCCAGGCAGGTGACAGGGGCACGGGCAGGGATCCAGGCAGGTGAGAGGGGCACAGGCAGGGGTCCCAGCTGCCCCGGAGGTGTCCGGACACCTGGGTCCTCCCCTGCTTTGGGGTCAGCCCGGCCGTGCCCCAGCCCGGCCTCTCGCCGCAGCGGGCACTTTGGCGTGGTGAGGCGCTGCCGCGAGCGCGGCACCGGCACCTTCTACGCCGCCAAATTTGTGAAGACGCGGCGCTGCTGGGGCAGCCGCCTGGGGCTGGAGCGGGCCCAGGTGGAGCGGGAAGTCGCCATCCTCCGCCAGCTCAACCATCCCAACATCATGCGGCTCCACGACCTGTTCGCCAGCAGAGCCGAGGTGGTGCTCGTCCTGGAGCTGTGAGTGGGCTCCTGGGGCGGAGGGGGGGGGCAGAGCCCTTTTTGTGCCCCGTGCCGGAGGTGGCCGAGCTGCCCCCGCCCCGCCGTGCGCAGGATCGCCGGGGGGGAGCTCTTCGACTTCATCGCGGAGAAGGAGACGCTGTCGGAGGAGGAGGCCATCGAGTTCCTGGGGCAGATCCTGCGCGGGGTGGAGTACCTGCACGCCCGCCTCATCGCCCACCTCGACCTCAAGGTGCCCACGGAGATGCCCTGTTCTTGCTCCCTGAGGATCCAGGGGCTGCATCCGCCCTGCCAGGCACCTACAGAGCCTTGGCCGCACCGTGCCCAGCTCCCCAGGGTGCTGCTGCACCCCCTGCCATCCCCTCCTCACCCCACCACGTCCCCACAGCCTGAGAACATCATGCTGCAGGAGAGGGACGTCCCCAAGCCCCGGATCAAGATCATCGACTTTGGGCTGGCCCAGCAGCTGGAGGATGGTGTCACCTTCAAAAGCCTCTGCGGGACCCCCCAGTACATCGGTAGGGGCTGGCACGTCCCTGGGGGGTGTGGCAAAGGGCCCCTGGTGTGCAGGGAGGGAGGTGGCAGGCCGGTGCTGTCCCCTCTGATGTCCTGCCCGGGCTCTCTGTTCGCCCCCAGCTCCTGAAGTGATCAATTATGAGCCACTGAGCTCCGCGACAGACATGTGGTGAGGAGCCGGGACCTGGGGGCACCGGGCTGAGCTGGTGGGTGGGGAGGGACCCCCCCGGGTGCCACGGGCATGGAGAGGGCCCCGGGGGGAGCAGCATCTGATACCCACTTCTGCCTTTCAGGAGCATTGGGGTCATCACCTACATCCTGTGAGTGTGGGGCAGTGCTCCCTGTGCTGGGGACACTGAGGCACAGGGACACTGGGGGTGCTGGGGTGGCCAAGTGACGTCCTGGCATTCAGTGGCTCTGTCATGTCCCCACAGGCTCAGCGGCTTGTCCCCCTTCCAGGGTGAGACAGATGCTGAGACCCTCTCCAATGTCGTGGCTGGTGCCTACGAGTTCGAGGAGCGCTGCTTCAGCCAGACCTCCGAGATGGCCAAGGACTTCATCCAGCAGCTGCTGGTGAAGGAGCCAGGGTAAGGCCCCAGCCCAGCCCACCAGGTCTACCTTCATCTCCTTCCCATCCCCATGCTCATGCCCATCCCCATCTTCATCATCCCAATCCCCATTCCATCTCCACTGCCATCCCCATCCCATCATCTCTGTCTCCACCTCCTTCTCATTTCCATCCCCACCTCCACCTCCATCATTCCTACCCTCAATTCCATCCCCATCCCCATCTCTATTTCATCTCCATCCCATCTCTATCATCCCCATCTCCATCATCCCCATCTCATCCCATCTCCACCTCCATCATCCCCATGTCCATCTCCACACCCATCCCCGCCCCATCATCTCTGTCTCCACCTCCTTCTCATTTCCATCCCCACCTCCACCTCTGTCATCCCTAGCCTCAATTCCATCCCCATCCCCATCTCCATCCCATCCCCATCTCCATCCCATCCCCATCCCCATCTCCATCCCATCCCCATCCCCATCTCTATCCCATGCCCATCCCATTATCCCCGTCTCCATACCATCCCCATCCCCATCTCTATCCCATCCCAATCCCATCATCCCCATCCTCATCTCCATCATCCCCATCCCCATCTCTATCCTATCCCCATCCAATCATCCCCATCTCCATCTCCATCCCATCCCCATCCCATCTCTATCATCCCCATCTCCATCATCCCCATCCCCATTTTCCTCCCACCCCATCTCCACCTCCACCCCCATCCCCACCACCCCCATCCCCATTTCCCCCACCCCCATCCCCATTTCCACCACCCCCATCCCCATCCCCTGGTGGATGGGTGGGGCAGGGACCACCCCATCCCATCCCTCCCCCTGTGTGCAGGCACCGCATGACAGCGGCCGAGTGCCTGGTGCACCCCTGGATCAAGGTGAGAGGGGCAGGCAGGGGGTGGGTGCCAGACCCCTGGAATGCAGGTGGGGACACGGTGATGGCGCCGTGTCCTCGCCCCACAGCCCCTGAGCAGGAAGCAGGTGCTGAGCCGGAGTCGTTCCTCCATCAACATGAGAAACTTCCGCAAGTTCAACGCTCGGAGGAAGTGGAAGGTGAGGGGGTTCCCAGCTCTGGGGGTCCCACCACCCCTGAGGCCCCCGGGGAGCTCGAGCTGGGCTGCATCCCAAGGCTGGCTCCCTCTCGGGGGTCTGCAGTGTGGAGGTGTAGTGCTGGGGAGAGGGCAGAGCTGGGGAGGGACCCCCACCCTGGACCCCCTTCCCTCCTGCCCCCCAGCTCTCCTACAACATGGTGTCTGCCTGCAACCGGCTGTGCCGCACGCGGCTGCTCTGCGGCCTCAGCAAGGAGGATGAGGAGCTGGTGAGCGCCCAGGAGCCCCCCAGAGCCCACCCAACACGGGCTGGGGAGGGGGAGAAGGGATCTGGGAGCCGGACCCCCCCCACATGGAGGGAGTGCTGTGCAGTGGCTGTGCAAAGGGGGTTATTTCCACCTGGGGTACCCTCTTCTCTGGGGGGGTTCCCTCCCCGGGGGGAGTCCTGTCCCTGCCCTCCAGCCCCCCCTGTGCCCCCAGCGCTGCTGTGAGAGCGACCAGGAGGAGGAGAGCAGCCCCCCCATCACGCTGCTGCGCCGGCGGAGAAGCAGCTCCTGAGCCCCCCTGAAAGAAAACAGGAGCCCCCCTGGGAGGAGCCTTGGGGGTCCCCTCATCTCCTCAGCCCAGGAGGCAGGAGCACTGTCTGGCCCCAGTGCTCCCAGCTGCCCATTGTGTCAGGGGGGTCACTGGGACAGCAGCACCCCCCTCCTGACCCCCCCGGTGTTGCTGCCCCAGGGCCGGGCCCCCCCCTCCCTGCTTTGCCCTAGTGAGAAAAATAAATATCGCTCCCTCCTCCATCCTCTTCTCCTGCGTCTCCTTCCCCTCAAGGCTGGGTCGTCACACCCAGCTGGTGCCGAGTGCCCGCAGCTTCCTCCTCCTCCTCCTCACTGCAAGGCTGCTGGGCTGTGGGGACCCCGGGGCCGCGGGGTCCTGGCACCCCCAGATCCACCCTGTGAGGGACAGTTGTCCCTTCCCTTCTGTGCTGCTCTGGGGGGGTGGGGGTGTCTCCATGTGTTCTTGGCTGCTCTCGTGGCATCCCCGCGCCAGAGCAACTTGGATCCTCCTGCTCCAGCTGGGGAAACTGAGGCAGGAGGCAGCCCTTCCTTCCCGCCCACTCCAGTACGGGGGGCGGGGGGGCCGTCCTGTTTTCCCCCTCTGTATTTCCCAAACAAGCCCCGGCCCTGGCCCTGGCAGTTGTCAGGCTAAATATTTTGTGTGCGGCAGCCGAAAACAAAAGTGAAGGGGCCGCAGGGTCCGGGCAGGGGCCGTGCCCCCCCCGAATCCCGGCGTGCCCCAGGTGCCGCCGGACACGGCGAGTGGGACCCGACGCGGTGCAGCAGCGCCCGAGGTGGGACAGGGACGGGACCCCGGGGGTCTCGCTCGGGGATGGGGCCGAGGGCGCCGGGTGCCCTGCGGCTGGGGGTGATGCTGCTGGTCCTTGGTCCCCTCCCTCTGCCCCCCGTGTGGGCCCCGTCCGAAAGTAAGTGCCTGGGAGGGGGTGGCTGGGAGAGGGGCGAGGGGGGAGCGTTTGCCTGGGGGGGACAGTTCGGGGGTGGGGGGGGGGGCTGCGGGGTGATACCTGTGCTCCGGGCTTTGCAAGAGCCAAACCCTGAGGCAAAGCTCTTTGGGTGCTCCCTCTGCCTCGGTTTCCCCCCGCGGCTGCAGACCCCTCGTTTTAGGCAGAAGGGGCAGAGTGTGAGACCCCCACACCCCCCACTGCTGGGATGGGGTGAGGGAGGAACGTGGTGGGGGGCTCAGCTGGAGCCGGGGGCAGGGATTGCTCAGCCCCTCTGGCATGGTGGGAAATTGTCGCAGGAATTGAGAGCGCTGGTCCCAGCACGGCTGCTGGGGTGGAAAAGGGTGGAGAGGGGTGGCACGGTGGGGAGGGGGCACAGCCACCGCGGGGGATGGCCGGCGGCACCAGGAGGGTCTGTCGGTCTGTCCTGCCTTCCCCTCTCCCTGCCAGCCGTGCCTCAGTTTTCCCAAGCACCGAGGGGCTGTGCTGGGGGGGGGGGAGCGATGGAGGAGGGGGATGAAGCATCGGAGAGGACACACCTCGCTGTGCCAGCTCCCACCTGGGATCCCTGTCCCCTCCCTGTCCCCTCAGGGGCACAGGAGACCCCTGTCCCCTCACAGGGTGACTTTGCAAGGTCAGGAAGGTGATGGTGGCAGCAGGGGCTGTGATCCCCAGGGTCGGTGCTGCACCCAGGGCCGGTTTTGGGGGAGGATGGAGGACCCTCCTGTCCTGACTGGGGGCGGACAGGGCTCCCAGCGAGGAGCCAAGCCCTGGTGTCGTGCTGGGGTGAGCGGGCACAGGCAGCTGCCAGAGCCTCAGTGCCCACGGGATCACGGTGCCAGCAGTTAATGGGTGACACTGAGAGGGAAAAAATGCCATCGGGTACAAGGTCACAAGGATACGTCCACGAGCCACCAGCCCAGGCTGGCTGGGCCAGACAAGGGGTGAACCACGGCCCCGACCCCCTCCAGGACCTGGACAGTGCTTTTGGGCTGGGGATGCTGCCGGTGGGAAGCTCCCTGCTCATCCTGGCTCTTGCATCCCTGCTGGGACCAGGAAGCAGGAGGTGCTGGGCCTGTGCTGCCTCAGTTCTCCTGCTCCCTGCCTGAGCCTGGGTGGAGAAGCCCTGGGACAGCAAATGTGGCCCAGGCTGTACCACATGGGCACCTGTGGTAGCCTTGTGTGCCCCGTTACCTGCCTGGGCACCGCCGGGGAGTTAACGGGAACAACCTTTCAGGAGCTGCCACTCACTGGGTAACTGTGGGTCTGTGGCAGGGGGGAGATGCCGTGAGACCCCCACGGCTGTCCCACAACTCAGGGAAGGGGAAAGTTGTCTGCACACCCCAGCCGGCTTCCCCTGGGGTGGGCAACAGGGCTGGGACATGGTCCTGGGGCTGCCATGGGGCAAGGCAGGCGCCAGGGCTGCCAGGCCTCGTTAGCATCCCGCTGACAGACGCATTGTGCCCCCGAGAGCCACAGCGCGCTGCTGCCTGTCACAGCCACTCATGTCTCCCCAGCTGCCCAAACCAATTCCAGCCACGTTTGACAGGCAGTGCCAGGATATTAAACTCTGCCAAGCACCCCCTGGGGGATCCCAGGGTGGGGGTGGGGGTCAGCTGCCCCGTCCCTGCCGACCATGGGGTTCCCCCTCTTGCCACCCCAGTCTGCGGCAGCATGGACATCCGCAATGACGTCTCCCAGCTCCAGAAGCTGGAGAACTGCTCCATCATCGAGGGCAACCTGCAGATCCTGCTGATGTTCACCACGGGCGCCGAGGACTTTCGGGGGCTCAGCTTCCCTCGCCTGCTCATGATCACCGAGTACCTGCTCCTCTTCCGCGTCTACGGGCTGGAGAGCCTGCGGGACCTCTTCCCCAACCTCTCTGTCATCCGCGGCACCAACCTCTTCTTCAGCTACGCCCTGGTCATCTTCGAGATGCCGCACCTGCGGGACGTGGGGCTGCACAGCCTGGGCCACATCCTGCGCGGCTCCGTCCGCATCGAGCGCAACCAGGAGCTTTGCCACCTCTCCACCATCGACTGGGGGCTGCTGCTGCCCGACACCGGGGACAGCACCTACATCGTCGGCAACAAACTGGCCGAGGAGTGCGCCGACGTCTGCCCGGGCATCCTGGACGTGGAGAAGCCGTGTGTGCAGACCAGCGTCAACGGGCAGCTGGATTATCGCTGCTGGACCTCCAGCTACTGCCAGAAAGGTGGGTGCCAGTGGCCCAGAGCTCGGCTGTGCCGGCTGCTTTTCTGGGACGCTGATGGTTTGCACTGTGGGGTAAACTGGGAGGGCACTGGGGATGGCTGGTGGAGCCGCAGGTCCTGGCACGTGGTTGTGGCTCCCCCGTGCCGTGCCGTGCCGGCAGCGTGGCGGGGTAACCGGATCCGCGCTGTATCATCCTCCGGAGGACAGGCCAGCTCCTGGCTGCCGTGTTTTCCCAGCAGCGAGGTAAATACGGGCCCCTCCTGGGCTCGTTTGCTGTAAACAGGAGACCTGGTAATAAAATCTGTACTATAAACACAGATCCTTATCGGGGCTGCAACCTCGGCTGTGGCCCTGGCCTCGGATGCTCCGGGCAGCTGGGGCTCAGCTGGGGCTCAGCACAGGCTGAGCCTCCCCTCGTCCACCCATCTGTCCTGCTGTCCCTCCGTCCAGCCCCTCATCCGCCCATCCCCACGGGTCACTCAACCACCCATCAACCCACCTGCCTGGCCGGCCACCCACTGCTTGGCCATCCTTCCATTTCTGCATCCATTCCTGCATCCCTCCACCTCTGCATCCATCCCTACATCCTTCCATCCCTCCTTCGTCCCACCATCAATGCATTCTTCCCTCCCTCTCTCCCTCCTTTCACCCCTCCATTTCTGCATCCCATGATCTCTGCATCACTTCATCCCTCCATCCCTCTATCCATCCCAACACACCTCTTCCCTCCCTCCCTCCCTCCCCTCTTCCCTCTGTTCATCCCACCATCCCTCCATCCCTCCTTCATGCCACCATCAGTGCATTCCTCCCTCCCTTTCTCCCTCCCTCCCCTCTTCCCTCCATCAGCCCTCCCATCTCTACATCCCCCCATCTCAGCATCCCTTCATCCCTCCATCCATCCCCACACTCCTCTTCCCTCCCTTCATCCCACCATCCATTCCTCCATCCCCACACCTCTCCATCTCTCCATCCCACCCTCCATCCCATTGCTCCCCAGACCCAGAGGGTATCATCAGCCTCCCCAACCCTTCCCACTTCTTCCCTCTCCCCCAACCCATTCCCAGCCATGCTGGGGTCCATGCCCGGGGGTCTCCCCTGCCCACGGCGCTGTCTCCCCTCGCAGTGTGCCCGTGTGGCGCGGGCTCGGCGTGCACGGCGGCGGGCGAGTGCTGCCACGCCGAGTGCCTGGGGGGCTGCAGCCGCCCCCGCGACAACCGGGCCTGTGTCGCCTGCCGCCACTTCCACTTCAACGGGCACTGCCTGCCCTCGTGCCCGCCCCGCACCTACGAGTACGAGGGCTGGCGCTGCGTCACCGCCGAGTACTGCGCCAGCCTCCGCAAGGTCTCCGACAACCCCCGCGACGCCTCCAAGTTCGTCATCCACCAGCGGCAGTGCCTCTCCGAGTGTCCCTCGGGATACACCAGGAATGAGAGCAGGTGGGGGGGGTTCCTGGTGGCCCCCAGCATGGGCACGGGGGTGGCACAGTGCCCAGCTCACAGTGCCCTGTCGTCCTGCCCGCAGCATCTTCTGCCACAAGTGTGAGGGCCTGTGTCCCAAGGAGTGCAAGGTGGGCACCAAGACCATCGACTCGACGCGGGCGGCGCAGGAGCTGGTGGGCTGCACCCTCATCGAGGGGAACCTCATCCTCAACATCCGCCGGGGCTGTGAGTGCCACGTCCGGCCCCCACAACCTGCCCGGGTGGGAGAACAGCCATGGGGGGTGGGGGTGAAGGCAGGGGGTCTTCTCCCTTGCGGAGTGAATTAATGGGGGGGTGCCCCCCTCCCTGAGCTCACGCCATGGGTTGTCCCCAGATAACCTGGCCTCGGAGCTGCAGAGCAGCCTGGGGCTCATCGAGACCATCACGGGCTTCCTGAAGATCAAGCACTCCTTCGCCCTTGTCTCCTTGTCCTTCTTCAAGAACCTCAAGCTGATCCGTGGTGACTCCATGGTGGACGGGTGAGGACAGGGCACGTCTGGGTGGGATGTGTGGCTCTGGGGGTGCCTGTGCCCACCGCCTCCCTCTGCAACTCTTCCCCCCAGGAATTACACCCTGTACGTCCTGGACAACCAAAACCTGCAGCAGCTCTGGGACTGGAGCCACCATGTCCTCTCCATCCCTGTGGGCAAGATGTACTTTGCCTTCAACCCCAAGCTGTGCCTGGCCGAGATCTACCGCATGGAGGAGGTGACAGGCACCAAGGGGCGGCAGAACAAGGCCGAGATCAACCCTCGCACCAACGGGGACCGCGCGTCCTGTGAGTTACGGGCATGGGGACAACCGGCAGTGCCGTGACCCCCTCCCTGCCTGAGCCCTGCCTCCGCTCCACAGGTAAGACCCAGACCCTGCGCTTCATCTCCAACGTCACCGAGTCCGACCGCATCTTCCTCAAGTGGGAGCGGTACCGGCCCCCCGAGTACCGGGACCTCCTCAGCTTCATCGTCTACTACAAGGAGTCGTAAGTGGTCACCATCCCCACTGGGGGGGTCGTCCACTGTCTTGGGGGGGACCCCCTGTGGTGGGAACCCAAGCCAGGACAGGGACTCCATGGGTGTCTCCTGTGTCTGGGGTGAGGATCCGGGGCAGAACAGGGGTGTCTGGTGAGGGGGTCCCTGATGTCAGGGCATGAACCTTGGGCAGAATGGGGTGTCCTGGGCTGTCCTTCATGTTCTGGGTGATCCTGGAGCAGGATAAGAGGGTTCAGGGGAGGGTTGTCCAAGGGGGCGCTGGGGCAGGATGGGTGAGGTCCTCAGTACCCAAGGGGGGACCTGGCACATGACCGGGGCACCCAGGGGTGTCATCAGTGTCTGGTGGGACCCAGTGTCCAGGGGTGGACCCCGGGGAGAAACCTGTGGGGAGTGCCAGTGTGGAGAATGGGGACTCCAACCCGTGATGTCCTTGTGCCCTGGTGGGCTGCTGGAATCCCCAGGGAGTTGTGTGGCTGGGAAGGGTCCCAGGGCCTTCCCTGATGCCCAGTGTGGGACAGACCCTTCCAGAACGTGTCAGAGTACGTGGGGCAGGATGCCTGTGGAGCCCAGAGCTGGAACGTGCTGGATGTGGATCTGCCACTCAGCAGTGACCAGGAGCCAGGGGTGGCCCTGCTTAACCTTCGCCCCTGGACCCAATATGCCATCTTCGTCCGTGCCATCACCCTCACCACCGCCGAGGAGGGACGCAACTACGGGGCACAGAGCGAGGTGGTCTACATCCGCACCATGCCGGCAGGTAAGGGGCTGCCAGGGGGCCGGGGATACCCATGGTAACCCCCCCCCCCCAAAGAAAGACCGACACCCCATGTCCACCCAGCCCCGACGGTGCCCCGGGATGTCATCTCCATGTCCAACTCCTCCTCCCACATCGTGGTGCGCTGGAAGCCGCCCACGCAGCGCAACGGCAACATCACCTACTACCTGGTGCTGTGGCAGCAGCTGGCCGAGGACATGGAGCTCTACATCAACGACTACTGCCACAAAGGTGAGGGCAGGCAGGGCAGGCAGGGCAGGCAGGGCTGCCAGGCAAGGGCAGCGCACACAGGTCGGGTACAGCAGCCAAGGACACCAGTGGGACAGGGATTTTCCCCCTGAGCCGGGGTCCGGCAGCCTGCCAGCCCTGCCCGTCGCTGCCCACAGGTCTGAAGCTGCCCACCAGCAGCGCGGACACGCGCTTTGGGGACGGGGACGGCCCCGAGGTGGAGCAGGATGCGGAGGAGCGGTGCTGCCCCTGCCGCCCCGCCGACGGGCAGCTCCGCATGGAGGGCGAGGCCGAGTCCTTCCAGAAGAAGTTTGAGAACTTCCTTCACAACTCCATCACCATCCCCAGGTGCCATCTGGGGGGGGTCCCTGCTTTGGAGGGCTCCCCCAGGCTGGGGGGGTGTGTGTCTGCCTGGATGGGGGGGGTCCAGTGGCCGCTCCTGGCAGATCCTTTAACTGATTTCCCGCTGTCTCAGGCCACCCTGGAAGGTGACGTCCATCAACAAGAACCCACAGAGGTGAGCGGGGCCCACACAAGCCTGGAGGGTCTCGATGACCCCGGCGCCCTGGCTCCCCACCACCTCCCGTCCCCGTCTCCCGCAGAACCCCCAAGCAGCGCAGGGACGTGGTGGCCGTCACCTCCCCGGCCAACGCCTCCTGGGCAGAGCCGCCGGCCCCAAGTCCCACCAGAGGGGAGCCCAAGCCCCGCTTCCAGATCTTCGAGGACAAGGTGGTTCGTGACCGGGCGGTGCTGTCGCGGCTGCGCCACTTCACCGAGTACCGCATCGACATCCACGCCTGCAACCACGCCGCGCACACCGTGGGCTGCAGCGCCGCCACCTTCGTCTTCGCCAGGACCATGCCCGAGCGTGCGTCCCCCCTCCCAGACCCTGCCTCGGGACGTGCTGGGATGTCTTCTGGATGGGATGTTGGCAGCGGGTCGGGGTCCAGGTGATGCCCCCAGGAGGTGACCCGCTCTGTGCCCCTCTCCAGTGCAAGCTGACAACATTCCCGGGAACGTCACGTGGGAGCCGGCGGGCAAGAACAGCGTCCTGCTGCGCTGGGAGGAGCCCAAGAACCCCAACGGGCTCATCCTCAAGTATGAGATTAAGTACAGCCGGGAGAGCGAGGTGAGGACGTCCCCGGGACACCCCCTGCCAGGTCTGGTTATAGGGGTACAGCACCCCAGCCACCCCAATCCATGCCATGCCATGCCATCCCAATCCCATTCCATGCTATGGCATCCCATCCCAATCCCAATCCCATTCCATGCCATGGCATCCCATTCCATACCATGCTATGCCATGCCATGCCATCCCATCCCATGCCATCCTATCCCATTCCATGCCATGCCATTCTATGCCATGCCATTCCATGCCACGCCATGCCATGCCTTTCTATGCCATGCCATCCTATCCCATTCCATGCCATGCCATTTTATGCCATGCCAACCCATCCCATCCCATCCCATCCCATCCCATCCCATCCCATCCCATCCCATCCCATCCCTTCCATCCCATCCCATCCCATCCCATCTCTCCCCCAAGGCTTGCACACAGCTGGGGGGAGATGAAGCCCCTTCGCCACCCCCTCATTGTCCCCCTACCCCAGGAGGTCACCACCGTCGTCTGCGTCTCCCGCCACCGCTACTCCAAGTACGGGGGGGTTCACCTGGCCCTGCTCCAGCCGGGGAACTACTCGGCCAAGGTCAGGGCCACCTCCCTGGCCGGCAACGGCTCCTGGACGGGGCTCGTCAAGTTTTACATCCTGGGGCCAGGTACCTGCGGGGGACAAGGGGGACGTCACAGGGGACATCAGAGGGGACGTCAGAGGGGACCCCAGCAGGCACGGAGAGGGGGCTGTGGGGTCAGGGAGCTGGATCAGGGCGCTGGGGAATTGGGGGATGCTGCTGGGCTGGGACACTGGAGGATCACAGAATCACAGAATCCTTTGGGTTGGAAAAGCCCTTCAAGACTCGATAGTCCAACTGTTCCCCCAGCACTGCCAAGGCCACCATGTCCCCAAGTGACACAGCTACACCTTTTTAAATCCCTCCAGGGATGGTGACACCACCACTGCCCTAGGTAGCCTGAGCACTGCTTTGCAATTTTCCCTAATATCCCTAATTCCCTAAACCTCCTCTGGCATCACCTCAGGCCATTTCTTCTTGTCCTGTCCCTTGTTCCCTGGGAGCAGAGCCCGACTCCCCCCAGCTCCCTCCTCCTGCCAGGGAGTTGTAGGGAGTGAGAAGGTCCCCCCTGAGCCTCCTTTTCTCCAGGCTGAGCCCCTCCAGCTCCCTCAGGAGTTCTCCAGACCTTTCTCCTGGTGCTGCAGCCCCTTCCCCAGCTCCATTCCCTTCCCTGGACACGCTCCAGCCCCTCTTGTCACAACGGTCCCAAAACTGACCCCAGAATTTGAGGTGCCCAGCACTGCCCTGGCCCTGTGGCCACTGTGGCTGGTCCAGGCCAAGTGTCATTGGCCTCTTTCCCACCTGGGCACACCTGGGCTTACATTCACCTGCTGTCAACCAGCACCCCCAGGTCCTTTTCCAGCTTTCCAGTCCTGCCCCAAGCCTGGGGCGTTCCATGGGGTTGTTGTGACCCAAAGGCAGGATGTGGCACTTGGCCTTGTTGCCCCTCACCCCATTGCTCTCAGCCCTTGGATCCAGATCCCTCTGCAGAGCTTCCTGCTCTCCAGCACATCAATATTCCCACCCAATTCGGTGTCATCCTCTGACTCAATCCCCCCATCCAGGCCATCCATGAAGTCATGGAACGGGACTGGTTCTGTACAGAGCCACCTGAGCTCACCCTGCCACGGAACAGCCCAGGCTGGACCTGCCTGTCACCAGCCCACGCTGGCTGGGCCTGATCCCCTGGTTGTCCTACCTGTGTGACAGCACTCAGGGTGATCTGCTCCATGACCTTCCCTGGTACTGAGGTCAGGATGACAGCCCTGGAGTTCCTCAGATCCTCCTTCTGACCCTTCTTGTAGATGGGCATCACTTTGGCTCACTCCCAGTCCACTGGCCAGTCAGCCAGGACTGCTGGAAAATGGTGGAAAGTGGTTTGGTGAGCCCTTCCACCGACTCCCTCAGCACCCTTGAGTGGATCCATCCGGCCCCACAGGCTTGTGGGTGTCTCTGTGGTGGTGCAGCAGGTCACTGACCATTTCCCCTTGGATTATAGGGGCTTCATTCCACTCCCCATCCCTGTCTTCCTGCTCAGGGGACTGGGTTAGGGTCCCAGAACAACTGCTCCTACTGCTACAGACTGAGGCAAAGGAGGCTCTTTCTTCAACCTTTGTCACTGTGTCCCCCACATCCAATAAAGGATGGAGAGTCTCCTCAGTCCTCCTTTGGTTGCTGATGGATTTATAGAAACATTTTTTATTGTCTGTTATGGCAGATTCAGTTCTAGTTGGGCTTTGGGCCTTCTCATATTCATCCTTGTGGTCCTTCTGACCTTCCAGCCCCTTCTTCCAAAGATTTGAACGTCTCCTGAAAAAGGAAACACCAGCCTGAGGTGGAGTTCCAGTCAAAGCTTTCTGCTAAGCCAGGCTGGTCTTATTCCCATCCTTCATCCAAGGATGTTGCTGGATTGAGGAGCTGGGGGACTGGGGGATGCTGCTGGAGTGGGACACTGGGACACTGGGAGCTGTTGATGGATTGGGGGATCTGGGGAATGGGGGATGCTCTGGGACAGGGACACCCAGAGATCAGTGGGTGCTGCTGGTCTGGGGAGCCGGGAGCTCCCCCTCTCCGGCCCAGTGGTGGTGGTGGGACAGGTGTGGGTGGGGATGAGCCTGCCTGGGCCCTGATCCAGGGCCGCCTGCTCCCGGCAGCCGAGGAGGAGTCCGGCAGCTTCTACGTCCTGCTCACTGTCACGCCCGTGGTGCTCATGGTGCTCATCTCCTGCCTGGCCGTCTTCGTCTTCTTCTACAACAAGAAGCGGTAATGACCCCTCTGCACCCCCAGGGCTGGGCCGGGGCAGGATCCGGCTGAGCCAGGGCTGGGGAAGGGCTGGGGAAGGGCTGGGGAAGGGCTGGGGAAGGGCTTGGGGGCGGGCAGCACCTCTGAGCGCTGCCCACCCCTGGCAGGAACAACGACGGGTACCCCAGTGGGACCCTCTACGCCTCCGTCAACCCCGAGTACTTCAGTGCCTCAGACAGTGCGTGGGGACGGGCAGGGGCGGCTCGGGGGGGGCTGCTGAGCCCCCTCCTCACTGGGGTCACACTGGAGGGGACAGGGATGGGGTGGGGTGGGGTGGGACGGGATGGGATGGGGTGGGATGGCATGGCATGGGATGGGGTGGGGTGGGATGGGGTGGGGTGGGGTGGGGTGGGACGGGATGGGACGGGATGGGACGGGATGGGATGGGATGGGGTGGGATGGGATGGGATGGGATGGGGTGGGATGGGGTGGGATGGAGATGGAGTTGGGATGGGATGGGGTGGGATGGAGATGGAGTTGGGATGGAGATGGGGATGGGATGGGATGGAGATGGGATGGAGATGGAGATGGAGTTGAGATGGAGATGGGATGGGATGGGATGGGATGGGATGGGATGGGATGGAGTGGGATGGGGACAGAGACAAGGATGGTGATGAGAGGGAGATGAGGATGAGGATGGAGATGGGGATGTGGATGGGAATAGGAATGGGGATGTGGATGGGAATGGGAATGGGATGAGGATGAGGATAGGGAGAGGGACAAGGATGGCAAGGGAATAGAGATGAGGGTGGTGATGGGATGGAGATGATGATGGGGACAGAGATAGGAATGGCAATGGGAATGGGATGGAGATGAGAATGGGCATGGAGATGGGGATAGGGACAGGGACTGATGGTGATGGGATGGAGATGGGGATGGAGGTGGGAATGGGATGAAGATTAGAATGGGGATGGAGGTGGGGATAGGATGGAGATGAGGATGGGAATGGAGATCAAGATGGGCATGGAGATGGGATGAGGATGGAGAGGGGGATAGTGACAGTGATGGGGATGGGGTGATCCTCACTCACCCTGCAGTGTACATGCCTGATGAGTGGGAGGTGTCACGGGAGAAGATCACAGTGATCCGGGAGCTGGGACAGGGATCCTTTGGGATGGTGTATGAGGGGCTGGCACTGGGGCTGGTCACGGAGGGAGAGGAGACCAAGGTGGCCCTGAAGACAGTCAACGAGTTGGCCACCATGCGGGAGCGCATCGAGTTCCTCAATGAGGCCTCTGTCATGAAAGCCTTCAAGTGCCACCATGTGGTAGGTGGGCAGCTGAGGGAGAGGGAGGGGACATTGGGGTGTGGCCACCCACATGCCACCCCTCTTTGTCCCCTCAGGTCCGTCTGCTCGGCGTCGTGTCCCAGGGCCAGCCAGCTCTGGTCATCATGGAGCTGATGACACGCGGGGACCTGAAGAGCTACCTGCGTTCTCTCAGGCCCGAGGCCGAGGTGAGGGGCTGGTCAGGTGCCACAGCACGGGCAAAGTGACACCCACCCTGTCCCCAGGGGGGTCCTGGTGTGCCCCCCTCAGCCCTGAGTCTATGCACGGTGCAGAACAACCCCGGGCTGCCGCCGCCGTCGCTCAAGGACATGATCCAGATGGCGGGGGAGATCGCCGACGGCATGGCCTACCTCAACGCCAACAAGTTCGTGCACCGGGACCTGGCTGCCCGCAACTGCATGGTGTCCGAGGACTTCACTGTCAAGATTGGAGGTGGGTGGGCAGCGTTGGACAGGCTGCTGCCAGCCCCCATCTCCTGCTGCTCACGCCTTCCTCCTCCTCTCCCTCCCCTGCCAGATTTCGGCATGACCCGGGACATCTACGAGACGGATTATTACCGGAAAGGGGGCAAGGGGCTGCTCCCCGTGCGCTGGATGTCCCCAGAGGCGCTCAAGGACGGCATCTTCAACACGCAGTCTGACGTCTGGTGGGTGCTGGGTTGGGGGGGAGCACCGAGGGGGAGTTTTGGGGAGTTCCCGGAGCACGGGGGGGGGCTGCTGGGGAGGGGCTGGGGGGGGGGGGGGGGGGTTTGAGGAGTTCCTGGAGTGCCAGGGGGGAGTTTTGGGGAGTTCCTGGCTGAGCGGCGCCGTGCCAGCAGGTCCTTTGGGGTGGTGCTGTGGGAGATCGCCACGCTGGCTGAGCAGCCCTACCAGGGCATGTCCAATGAGCAGGTCCTGCGCTTCGTCATGGACAACGGCGTCCTGGAGAGGCCCGAAAACTGTCCTGACAAACTGTGAGTGAGGGGGGGACATCCCCTCAGACCCCCACCCTGCTGGTGGGGGAAATCCTGGTCTCTCCCAGTGCTGGGAGGGCCATGGGGTGCTGGAGCCCCCCGAAACCAGCAGGAGCCCTCTCTTTCCCACAGCCACGAGCTGATGTGCCTGTGCTGGCAGCAGAACCCGCGCCAGCGCCCCTCCTTCATCCAGCTCCTGGAGCGCATCAAGGACCACATGGCGCCTGCTTTCCGCACCCTCTCCTTCTTCTACAGCCCCGAGAACGGCCACCATGGCTCAGCAGAACCTTCTGATGCCGAGACAGATCCGTCTGCGGGGGAGGACGAGCCCCCCACATCCCCCCTGCCCACACGCAAGGACCACAGCCCCGGCCAGCTCCCCAACGGGACGGCCTGACTCTGAGCCCAGGGTGTCCTCGGACCCCCGCTGCACTCTGCACCCCCCACCCTCCTCCGGCCACCCCCCCCACCACCGGGACACCCCCACATTATTTATTGCTTCCAAGGGCCCGGCCAAGGAGCAGGTGCCTTGGGAAGGGGGTGGCAGCAAAGCAAGGATGCTCCGTGGGGGGCCTTTCCCCTGGAGATAAATTAGGGTTCTACAGATCAGGGGCAAGGAGTGGGGGGCTGCTGGCTGGGAGGAGAACACCCCGGTCCTTCCTTGGGTTTTTTCTTGGGGGGGGGTGGGGGGAATGTGGGCTTGGGGATGGAGAGTGGGGCTTGGGGTTCGGGGTCCCCCACCAATCTGCCTCTGCCGTCACCCTCCAGCCGCCCGTCAAACAGGTCAGTACCCCCATGACCCCTCTTTTACAGCTGGGGAAACTGGGGCAGCCCTGCAGCAGGAGAAGCCTGGGGTGGCCCTCATGCCTCTCCCCAGCCCCCTGCACTGGGACCAGTGCTGGGGCCGTGCTGGGCCGTGGAAGGGGCTTCACTGTCTGATCTGCGGCGTGGGATGAGCACGAATAAAGGGGGATGAAGCTGAGCTGTGGCAGTGTCTGATTGGGGGCGGGCGGCACACGGGGTTTTTCACTCCCCACCCCACCACCCCTGTCCAATTCCTGCGGCTTTGCCCTGCGGTGCCCAAACCGGAGGCGTTTCTGGGGAAAAACGTCAAAGCAGTGGAATTTGGGAGGATGTGGCAGGCTGGTCGGCTCTGCCGGGGGGGGAGGCGGGGGGTCGCCCCAGGGGAATTGAGCCCCATAAGTGTCACTGGGTTGGGGAGATGCACCCGGAGCTGAGCCATGGGGGAGGAATGCAGGCTGAGAACGTTCTAAACTCAACGCACAGATGAGCCACCCCCGAGGCGCTTTGGGACAAGCCCGGGGACAAGCAGCAGCCAGGTGGGGAAGGGGAACCCTGGGGGGAGGGCGGTGAGTGCACGACTGTCCTGCCCCCCCGGGAAGGAGGAGGAGGGTCCTGGTTGGGAATGACAGGTGGGGATGGGGCAACTGTGCCACCAAACATCCCCCCGTCTCCAGCCTCTCTGCACCCCAAAATAACGGGGTGCTGGGGAAGAGTCTAACCCAGGACAACCCAACATGCCTCGAGATTTGGGGGCACCATCGCGGGGTGTGACAGGTTGGAGGGCTCTCGGTGGCCTCAGGGGTGCTGGTGTGACATCCCCTGTCCCTTCTGCGCAGAGAGCTCCGAGCCGGGTCCTGAAGCGAGTGTGTGTGTGTGTGTGTGTGTGTGTGTGTGTGTGTGTGTGTGTACACATGTGCCCACGTGTGCTCCAGTGTGTTTAGGGGTGCCAGTGGTGGGATGGGGCTGGGGGGTGCAGGTGTATTGTGCCAGGGCGCAGGAAGGGGCGGGCAGGGTGCAGGCAGAGCGCGGGCAGGGGGCAGGGGTCTAGGCAGGGTGCGGGCAGGGCGCAGACAGGCTCCCTGCTCGCTGTCCGTGTGCGGAATCCCCCGCTCCCGGGCCGGGGGCTTCCCGCGTGCCCGTGAGTCACGGCCGGGGGGGTCTCGGGCCGGGGCAGGGGCGGTGCCGGGGCGGGGGGAGCCGCCGGCCCCTCCCGGGAGGCCGGTCCCTGCGTTGCTTTTAAGCCCCGCACAGCCCCGTGCTCGGGCTGCCGGGCAAGTGCGAGGGAGGGCAGCACCGGTACCGGCAGCGGCGGCACCGGCAGCAGCGGCAGCGGCACCGGTCCGGGACCGGGACCGGCCCCGCGATGCCGCCGCTGCCCGCCTGGCTCTGCCTGGCCGCGCTGCTCCTGACCCTGCCCGCCCCGGGCGCTGCCCGTCCCTGCCCCCGGCCCTGCCACTGCCCCCGGGCCGGGACCCTGCTCTGCCGGGAGCCCAGCACCGTGGGCAGCCTGGCCCCGCTGCTGGGAACCGGCGGCTTCACCGACGTGTGAGTGGGGCCGGGGGTCGGGGTGATGGAGCTCAGGGACCGGGCAGAGGGGCTGGGGGTGAGCGGGACGGCAGCGATGGGGCTGAGGGGCGCAGCGGCGGGGCTGGGGCAGCGATGGAGTTGGTGGTGGCAGAGCTCGGGGATGGGTGTGATGGGGTTGGGGGTGAGGGATTTTGGGGACTGGGCAGAGGGGTTGGGGATGATGGGGAGGGGAGTGATGGAGCTCGGGGACCGGGCAGAGGGGCTGGGGATGATGGGACTGGTGGTGATGGGGCTGAGGGCAGCAGGGCTGAGGTGGTGGGGTGATGGGGATGGAGGTGATGGAGCTCGGGGACAGGGCAATGGAGCTGGGCTGGAGCAGCAACGGAGCAGGGATCACTGGATGGGTTGGTATCACTGTGGGGAGCGTGGCTGCTTGGCTGGAACCACTGGGGCTGCAAAGACAGGGTGGGGGGGCTGCTGCATCCCCCCAAGGAGTGTGTGAGGGTCTGGGGGCAGCCCTTTGCCCCCTCCTGTAGCGATGCCAGCCATAGTGACACGCTGAGGGTGCAGCAGGGACCTCGGGCAGGGAGCACCCCTGCCATGCGTGGCAGAGCTGGGGTGTGGGGAGCCCCTTGTCCCCAGTCTGTTGGGGCTGTCACCCTGTCCTGGGGCCTGTGGATTGGGATGCTGTGGGGACACACCCCAGATTTCCTGGGGTGGGGGATCTCCTCTGCTCCCACTCATTCCCCTGCTCCAGGATGTGTGGCGAGCAGGTGAGGGCTGGAGCAAGGAGCGACGAGGAGGGTGCTGGGGGACGTGGGGGTTCGGGGTGCTGCAGGATACCAAGGCACCCCAACTCCTGGGTCCTCCCTCCGCCACAGCCCTGGCTGTGCCGCATTGCTGGGGACCGGCTGCAGGGTGTCTCCATGCCTCAGTTTCCCCACGTGCCGGGGATGCTGCGCCACGGGCGCTGCCAGCTCTTTGTTCGCTGGCTGACGGGTGGGGTGGGTGGTGGTGGGGATGGTGGTCCCCCAGAGACCCCCGGCCATCCCGCTGCCCCAGCCTCCCTCACCCCATCCCCACAAGCTCACCCATGGCAGTAGGCAACCCCCCCACAGGGGTCAGTGGGACCAAAAGCCCATTAGTGTGGATCTGAACCCCCGATTAACTCCTGTTGATTTGGGGTTCACAGGAGCAGCCCCTGGGGTGGGGGGAAAACCCCTGTACCCGCTCCTAAAGGGGCTTTTCTTCACTGCCTGAATAGAAGGGGAAGGGGGGACAGTTGGAGACCCTGTCACAGTGCAGGACACTGGGGTGTGAGGAAAGGTGGGGACCCAGGGGTGAGTGGGGCTGAGACCTAAAAAACTCACTCTCTGTGTGAGACCATGGGCTCCAAGTGGCAACTCAGCCCCAGCCCCATAAGGCTCACACTGGCTGGGGCTCAGCACCATCGGGATCACCTGCTGCCATTCCCCCTTTCCAGCTCATCCCTGTCTGCCCAGGGGAAACTGAGGCACAGTGGGGCATCCCTGTCCCCATCTCCAGCTGTGGGCTGCACTGCAGTCACAGCCTGGGGAGGAGGGAGCACAGCTCTCCCCTTGCCCCACGCTTTGCTGGTGGCCCTTGGCATGGGGGGTCCTGGGCTGCTCCCCTGACCCCCCTCATTTGCCTTCCAGCACCATTGAGAACCAGCCGAGGCTGACGACCTTGACCCGCGCTGACACCAGGATGCTGCAGGAGCTCAGGAGCCTGTGAGCACCCCGGGGTGGGGTCCCTGCACAGGGAAATGGGGGGGGGGGGGGCGGCTGGACGGGGGATCCCCAGAGCTCAATCCCACTGCAGGAGCTGCAGAGGGGGTGCTCCCAGGATGGGGATCCAGGGACCCCCAGTGTGGGTGCTCAGCCCTTCCCTCCCCTCAGCACCATCTCCAGGTCGGGGCTGCAGCACATCTCTGCCGACGCCTTCCTGGACACCCCCAGGCTGAGCCACGTGTGAGTCTCCCCTCCCCTGATTCCCTCCCTAAACGTCCCCCTCCCCCGTTTTGGGGCTTGGCCCCCCCATCCTCGCGGGCGCCGGGCCCGGTGCAGGGTGGCCGGTCCCCGCGCCCGGGCGGGATCGATGGTGTCCCGCTGCCCCTGGGCACATCAGCCTGGCCGGGGGGGGCTCTGCCGCTGAGTGGGAAACCATCGATCCAGGCAGGAGTACAGGCAGCTGCCGGCCCCTCCCCGGAGTCCCGTGCTGCCGCGGTGCGGGAGGGGACCCCCGAGAGCTGGGGGGGACCCTGTTCTGGGGTGTGTGGGGCTCCCCCCTTGCAGGGAGGCACCTGAAGGCTGGTGGCACCCCCGGCAGAGCTGGATTTGCTGGGTCACGGTGCGACAGCGGCGGCCCTGGTGCTGCCCAGTGCCCCAGCCAGACTCTCTGCAGGGTGGGGTGACATGGGATGGGGTTTTGGGGTGGGAAGGGGTGGCTGATGGGGTTTGTTCCCTACAGGAATCTCTCCTCCAATGCGCTGCAGAGCCTTTCCTGGAAAACCTTCTACCATCTGCCCCTGCAAGAGCTGTGAGTGTTGGGGGAGAGGGGGGAAGTGGGTGCGGAGCATCTCCCACTGGGGAGGTGGGACAGGCTGGGACAGGCCTGTGGACAAGTGTGATGGTGGGTCTGACAGCCACAGGCACGGGGATGGGGACAGGGATAGCACATGTGGCACAATGCCTGGCCCTGGGTGCATTCAGGGGCACCAGCCACGCTCGGGGGCTGGGGGTGCCTCCATCCAGCCTTGGTTGGTTCCGCTGGGACATACACAAGTGTGGGGGACCCGGAGCCCTTTTGAACCCGTGTTCTCTTCCTTGCTCCATCTCAGCATCCTGGTGGGAAATCCCTTCAACTGCTCCTGCAGCCTGCGCTGGCTGCAGCTGTGGCAGAACGGGAGCCGGGCCGAGCTGGGGAACCAGTCCCTGGGCTGCTGGGAGGGCAGTGTGCTGGTGCCCCTGGGCAGCCACGTCCTCAGTGCCTGCGGTACGTGCCCGGGCACCTGCCAGGTTTGGGGCCTGGGCTTGTCCCCCCTCCTGAGCCACTTGGCTGGGGACACTGTGGGACGTGGGGGTCCATGTGGCTCACCCCTTGTCCCTCGGCAGACCCCCCGACTGTCCGCATCGAGCCCCCCGAGGTGCTGCTGCGTCAAGGGGACAGTGTCAACCTCACCTGCCGCGTCACCGCCGAGCCACCGGCCACCGTAAAGTGGGTGGTCCCCGAGGTGGGACCCGAGCCACCCGTCACCACCAAGGCAAGCTCAGCCTTACTGGGGCACGGACAGGACCCCTCCCAGCGGCACTGTGCCCCCACAGCATCCTCTCGCTGGTGGGGTGGGCATGGGGGAATGCAGGAGCTGGCCCAGCTCTGGGGGGGTTGTTTGCTCACCCCATCCCGGTGCTCCCCGCAGCTCTCAGACTGGGAGACCGTCCTGGAGATCAGCAACGTCTCCTCCAGCCTCAACTACAAGGACTTGATGTGCAGGGCAGAGAACGCTGTGGGGCCAGCAGAGGACAGTGTGATGCTCAACATCACCTGTGAGCAGCCCAGAGGGGACCGGCTGGGGGTCTCCAGGCGAGGGGTCTGACTCAGAGACCCACCCAGCTCTGTCTCCTCCAGTCCCCCCTGTGATCCTGCTCCTGCACGAAGCCATCCCCCAGCACTTCTGGTGCATCCCCTTCTCGGTGGATGGCAACCCCGTCCCCAGCATCCGCTGGCTCTTCAACGGCACGGCTCTGGCCGAGGGGCCCTACATCCACACCCGCATCGTGGAGTACGAGCACAACTCCACCGTCCTGCACGGCTGCCTCCAGCTCAACCGTCCCACCCACGTCAACAACGGCAACTACACCCTCCTGGTGCACAACCCCCTGGGCTCGGCCGCCCACAGCGTCCAGGGGCGCTTCATGGAGAACCCCTTCAGCTTCAGCCCCGAGGAGCCCATCCCCGGTAGGTGCCAGGCAGGGGGGGCTGCCTGGGGGTCCTGCCGGGTCTCACAGACGAGATGTGTCACACCTGGTGTGCAGAACGGGTGGAACTGGGCTCTGCCCGCTGGCCCTGCACAAGCCCCAGTGGTGGGAAGGGGAGGGACAGGGCGCTCCCACCTGAGGAATAACGAGTGTTTCTCCTTTCTCTCCCTTTGGGCTGCACCAGTGTCTCTGTCCCCACTGGGTGAGTGAACCAGGAGCGCTGCTGCCCCTGCCCAAGCCCCAAACTGTGCATTCCACCCGTCCCCCAGGGCTGATCCCGGGGTACCCAGGGGTACCCAGGTCCTTGCCAGGACCATCTCAGGGGATGGGGACCCCCACTCACCCTGCACCCTTCTCCCTGCCCCAGGCACCAGGAACAGCTCGCTGGAGGGACCCGTGGAGACGACGGATGACCACACGTTTGGGGTGAGGGGATGCTCTGTGGTCTGGGATGGGGGGACCAGGACACCTGCAAGAGGGTGGGACACATCCCCAGGGGTCAGCCAAGAGGGATGGGGGCATGTGATGAGGATGAAGGACAGAGTCCCTGTGCCTTGGTTTCCCCTGCGGCAGCTCCTGGTGCTTGTGGCCAACTCAGGCCCCCACAGGCTGGGAAAAGGGGCCTGGCAGGACCCCGCCCTGAGCCGTGTCCTCGCTGTCCCCAGGTCTCGGTGGCTGTGGCACTGGCCGTGTTCACCTGCCTTTCTCTCTCCATCATGCTCATCCTGCTCAACAAGTGCGGGCGCCGCTCCAAGTTCGGCATTAACCGTGAGTTCCCCCTGCCCGGTGACGCGGGGTTTGAGCTGTGGCACGGGGACACCCCGGTCCCCACATCCCCGGGGCACTGCTGGGCACCTGGGCTGGGACAGGGCTGTGGGGAGAGGGACTGTGGGTGGGGACCGAGGGTGGGGGGACACCCGCAGAGGGGTGCTGGCTCCCCCGGGAGCGTGGGCAGCAGCTGCTAATTCACTCCTGGAATGGATTCAGCCTCTAAATGGGTTTGATCGGGCTGCCTGGCCCCCGGGGGCCGGCCAGGCAGGGGGATGCTCGGCAGAGCCTGGCACAGGCTGCACCAGCTGGGGGGGCTGGGGGACCCCCTGATGGCCTTGTCCTTGTCCCCACAAGGCTCAGCGGTGCTGGCCCGAGAGGACGACCTGGCCATGTCCCTGCACTTCATGAACCTGGGCAGCAGCCCCCTCTCCTCAGCCGAAAGCAAGCTGGAGGGGCTGAAGAGCAACTTCATTGAGAACCCCCAGTATTTCTGCAACACCTGTAAGGGTTGGGGAGGGAGGAAACTGTGGTCCCCGAGCACCCTCCCATGCTCACCCCTGACCCGGGGGGCACTGATGGGTGGGGGTCCCCCCAGGCGTGCACCACGTGCAGCGGAGGGACATCGTGCTGAAGTGGGAGCTGGGCGAAGGCGCCTTCGGGAAGGTTTTCTTGGCCGAGTGCTACAACCTCCTCCCGGAGCAGGAGAAGATGCTGGTGGCTGTGAAGGTGAGGAGGGGGGACGACGCAGGGGCTGGGGGGTGGTCTGCGGGGGTGTCACCGATGCCGTGTGCTGGCAGGCGCTGAAGGAGGTGACGGAAAGCGCCCGCCTGGATTTCCAACGCGAAGCCGAGCTGCTGACGGTGCTGCAGCACGAACACATCGTCAAGTTTTACGGTGTCTGCACCGAGGGCGAGCCCCTCATCATGGTCTTCGAGTACATGAAACACGGCGACCTCAACCGCTTCCTCAGGTGGGCACGGGGGGGAGAGAACGGGACCCCCCCATCTGCTGCTCCATCAGCACAGCCAGCCTGCTCCCTGCTAATGCAGCCCTCCTTGCAATATTGATTAGATTAGCTGTCTGAGAGGCTTAAATAGAGAGAGATTGGCCATCAGCTGGAATAAGCAGAGACTTTTCGATTGCCCCCCCAGGTATTGCTGCTAGACGGGGGGGGCTGCCAGAGGCATCGCTTTAGTGGCCGCGCGAGGAGCTCTGAGACGTGGCTTTTATGATTATTGTTATGGGATTTGGCATTAATGGTTCTGCCGAGCAGAGCTCCCCCAGCCCCCGGCCGCGGCCGCCCCGGCCCTGCTGTCAGTCGTGCTCGGCATCAAAGGCACCGAGGGGCTGGAGGCGGCCGGAGCCGCGCTGGCCCCCGGCCCACCCCGCACGCCCCACTTCACACGCGCTGCTGTGCTTTCACACCCCGCCTGCACTGCCCTGCACGGCCCAGCACGGCCCAGCACGCAGCCTCCTGCCGTGGGACAGCCCACGTGTGTGCACGTGTGTGTGTGCACCCTGCCCATGTGCACGTGTGTGTGTGTGTGTGACCTACCCATGTGCACGTGTGTGTGTGTGTG
>NW_020885019.1:11752-12418 GCF_003945725.1 Corapipo altera | reverse complement strand
TGTGTGTGTGACCTACCCATGTGCACGTGTGTGTGTGTGTGTGTGTGTGTGTGTGCCCTTTCCCTGAGTGCCTTTGTGTGTGTGTGTGCCCTGCCCATGTGCACGTGTGTGTGCCTGGCTCATGTGCATGTGTGTGTGTGTGTGCCCTGCCCGTGTGCACGTGTGTGTGCCCTGCCCATGTGCACGTGTGTGTGTGCGCCCTGCCCATGTGCACATGTATGTGTGCCCTTTCCCTGTGTGCATGTGTCTATGTGCGTGTGCCCTGCCTAGTGTGCATGTGTGTGTGTGTGTGCCCTGCCCGTGTGCACATGTGTGTGTGCCATTCCTAGTGTGCATGTGTGTGTGTGCCCTGCCCAGTGTGCATGTACATGTGTGTGTCCTTCCCAGTGTGCTTGTGTGTGTGCCCTGCCTGTCTGCACATGTATGTGTGTGTGCCCTGCCCATGTGCATGTGTGTGTGTGCCCTGCCCAGTGTGCATGTATGTGTGTATGCCCTGTATGGATGTGTGTATGTGTGTATGTGCCTCTCCCTGTGTGCATGGACATGTGTGTGTGCCCTGCCTTGGCACCTGTGCACACACCCCCACACATGCTTTTTCACACATGTGGGCACACCTCTCCCCTGTGTGCACTCACACACATGTAACCCTTCCTTGGCATGCACATG
>NW_020885019.1:8663-8752 GCF_003945725.1 Corapipo altera | reverse complement strand
GTGTGTGTGCACACACTCGTGCACCCCTTTTCCTTGTGCAGAACACACACGTGCCCTCCATCCCCTGGCACATGTTCCTGTGTGTGCAC
>NW_020885019.1:6672-8653 GCF_003945725.1 Corapipo altera | reverse complement strand
ACGTGCCCTCCATCCCCTGGCACATGTTCCTGTGTGTGCACAGCCCTCCCCTGTGTCCACTCACACACACGTGCCCTCCATCCCCTGGCACAGGCACCCGTGTGTGCACAGCCTTCCCCCTGCCTTTGCCCACCCTTCCCCGTGCCCCTCCCTGTGCCCCCCACTCCAAGCAGCCCCTCTGCCCCCGGCAGGTCCCACGGCCCCGACGCCAAGATCCTGGAGCAGGGGCCAGGCCAGCCCCAGGGGCCACTGGCCCTGGGCCACATGCTGCACATCGCCACGCAGATCGCCTCGGGCATGGTCTACCTCGCCTCCCTGCACTTCGTCCACCGAGACCTGGCCACCCGCAACTGCCTGGTGGGCCACGACCTGGTGGTGAAGATCGGGGATTTCGGCATGTCCCGGGACATCTACAGCACTGACTATTACAGGGTGAGCTGCCCCCTCACCCCCCCAGCTCTGCCATGGGCTGGGGGGGCCATGCTCGATTTTCCCTCTTCGCTGCTGCCCCCCACCCTGTCTCCATCCGTATTCAACCACAGAGTGGGTTGGGTTGGGTTGGGTTGGGTTGGGCTGGAAGGGACATTTAAAAGTCATCCAGTCCAACCTGCGACCTTCTACTAGACCAGGTTTCTCAAGTCCTGTCCAATCTGGTCTTGAATGCTTCCAAGGAATATTCCACAGCTTCTCTGGGCCACCTGCGCCAGGGGCTCACCATGAAAAATTTCTTCCTTACATCTCGTCTGAGGCTTAATGAGTGGGGCCAGGGATGAGGGGGGCAGATGGGGGGAGCCCTGCCCTGCCCTGACAGCCCCACCGTGGGCAGGTGGGAGGCAGGACCATGCTGCCCATCCGCTGGATGCCCCCCGAGAGCATCCTGTACCGTAAGTTCACCACCGAGAGCGATATCTGGAGCTTCGGCGTGGTGCTCTGGGAGATCTTCACCTACGGGAAGCAGCCCTGGTACCAGCTCTCCAACACTGAGGTGAGCAGGCAGGGGGGAGGAGGATGGTGACAGACCCCCCCGGGGGGTACCCGGAGTGGGGGGATCCCATCTCCATCCCGGTTCCCGCAGGCCATCGAGTGCATCACTCAGGGGCGGGAGCTGGAGCGTCCCCGCACGTGCCCCTCCGAGGTCTATGCCATCATGCAGAGCTGCTGGCACCGGGAGCCCCAGCAGCGCCGGCCCATCAAGGAGATCCACAGCCGCCTCCAGGCCCTCGTCAAGACCCCCCCTGTCTACCTGGACATCCTTGGCTGAGCGGGGACCCCCACCCGCCCTCGGCTCCCCGCTGCCCCCCTGCCCTCCCTGCTGCCCAGGGGCATGGCTTTCCCCCCCCCTGCACAGCCCTGGACTGATGCCCCATGCAGGGGGAGAGGGCTGAAACCTTATTTATAGTGGAAAATGCCAGCCCATCCCGGGGGGGCTGGAAGGCTGGGCTGGGGGACCCCCAGGGCTGGGACCCCCAAATTTGTGGCCCTGCTACCTTGGCTCCTTGTCATTCCCAGCGTGCCGGGATGGAGGTGTTCTGCTGATGTGGGTTGGCTCGAGGGGGCAGAGCTGAGAGTCCCCCAGCACGGGGTCTGTGCAGGAGCCGGGGGGGCTCAGCTCTCGGGGGGAGTTGGGACGCCCCGTGCTCTGCAGCAAAACCAGTCACTAATAAACCGTCTCTCCCCCGCACTGGGCCCTGCCTGCTCCGGGGTGTCGTCTGGGTGTGGGGAATGGAGGGATTTGGGGCTTTTTGAAGCAGGGAGACCACCCTGTCTGGGACAGAGGAGCTGGAGGGGAGGTGCTGCCCCAGGGATCCTGGGATGTGGGGACAATGTGTGCCCAAGATGCAGGGATGATGCGCACCAGGACCCCGGGATGCAGGGATGATGTGTGCCGGGATGATGTGTGCCAGGATGAAGCAATGATGTGTGCCCAGGGCCTCGGGATGCAGGGATGATGTGTGCCTGGGATGCAGGGATGTGTCCCCAG
>NW_020885019.1:407-6662 GCF_003945725.1 Corapipo altera | reverse complement strand
CCTGGGATGCAGGGATGTGTACCCAGGAAGCTGGGATGCAGGGATGATGTGTGCCTGGGATGCAGGGATGATGTCCTCATCCTCGGCCCAGAGGGGGATTTTTTTGGCTGCGCCACAGGGACCACCTTGGGCAGTGCCCCAGGGGTGCTGGTGCCATACCCTGGCCTGGGGCACCTGAGTCCCCTCGCCAAGGGGTCCAGGGGGAGGATGGGACTTCACAGCACAGAGTCAACACCCCCCACCCAAGGGCGTCATCCCCCCTTCCCTGTGCCCTCTCATCAGAACCAGGGGTTATCACATGCCCTGTAGCGTCCACTCCATCATCCTTCCTCGGGCTCTCCAGCCGCCTTGGTAATGGTTGAGACCTGGATTTGACCATAATGGAGCTAAATTGATTTCATCTGGATAATTAGGCAGCACAGGCAGGGCCCTGGCAGCTCCTTTGTTACCCCCCATGACCCGAGATAAGCAGGAGGAAAGTGGGGTTGTGGGGGAAACTGAGGCACGGCACAAGGTGGGAGCAGGTGGGGAGGGATCTGTGGCAAGTACCAGGGGGCTTGGGGCCAACAGGGCATGTGGCTGTGCAGGGTGGCCGGGGCTGGATGTGGCACAACAAGAACTGGAGGAAATCAGAGCCAACCCCAGCACCCCACAGCTCCCAGCCTGTAATCCATCCCGAAACCCTGCAGTGGGGCCGGATCCAGCCCCCAGCCCAGGGCTCAGGTCCCTCTGTCAGGCCCTGGATCTTTGTCAAGGGTCCAGCCCCGGGACGTGGGGAGCTGGCACAGGCAGGGTCTGGTCCTGCTGGAGCTCAGCTGGGCTGGCAGAGCCCCCCATCTGCTTCTTTGGGGTCTCTAATTGCTGCCCACGTTGATTTATGGCCTTTTTCCCTCTTATCTAATTTGAGGAAGGAACTAGATTACAACCTTGAGCTTTTCCAGCTCCGTGTTGGAGATTGCCACAGACCAACGCCCCAAAAGGGACCGTGTGCGGTGGTGACATCCTCCCCCTCCCAAAACAGGGAGGGCTCCCCTGCAGCTGTGCCTCAGTTTCCCTCCTGGGGTGGCGATGCCTTGGTTTCCCCCGTGGGGGTGGCTGTGCCTCAGTTTCCCCCTTAGGGTGGTCAGGGAAGAGTTAAGGCTCCCCTCGCGATCGATCGGATCCTCCCCTCTCTCCCTCCTGCAGCAGTTTCTCCATTTCACTGCTCCGGGGGGAGCGGTAATGGACTCTGGCAATGAGGTAATTAACGGCTCCGCTCCCTGGCGGAGCTGCCGCCCCAGCGGCACCGCTGCCTGGCCCCGCTAACCCGGGTTCCTCAGACCTGGGGGGTCTCGGCCCCGATTCTGCCTCTTGCAGCCCGGCTGGGTGGTCCCCGGCCTCATCCTGCCCAGAGGGTCCCATCCCGGCTGAGCCACCCTCCTGCTCCCGATGCCGCGGGCTCCGACCGTGGCAGGGCTGGATCTGCTCTTTGGGGGAGGTCCCACCCCCCCGAAGCTACTAAAGCGACCCCAGGTCCCCTCTAAAGGGACCAGACGTGTTTTGGGGTTCCTCCCCCCCGGATGGGGTGGATGGATGGGAGGACATCGGAGTTGTGGATGCAGCTGTGTCCTGGCCCTGCAAGGGATGGACCCCGCACAGCCCCCAACCACACCGAAGTGCACTTGGGGGTCTCCGTCCTCTCCGGCTCCGGGGGCTCTCGGGGGGGCTGCAAAGGCATCTCGGCACTGAAGTGGCACTGAAGTGTCCCCGAGCAATACTTCCACACCGCCCTGGGGACACCTTAAAAAGCACTGGCGCGGGGCGGGGGGGGGGGGGTCAGTTCCACGCCAGGTCCCCAGCTCCGGATGCCCCCAGCCCGGGACCCCTCGGTGCCCAACCCTGCTCCAGGAAGCGCCGTTTTGGGGTGGCCACAGCGGAGCCTCAGCTGCGGGGGCTCGATCCTAATGGAGAGCCGGGGGTGGGCAAGGCAGGGGGGGCGGTAAGGGAGGGGGGTGGGCAGCTGAGCCGCCCTGGGACGTGAAAATCGTTGTGAGTGATTAGAGCTGTTCCTGTAACGAGCAGAGCAATTAACGGCGCCTCGGGAGCAGCGCGGGCCGCTAATGGGGGCGGGGGGCGGGGGGCGGCTGGGCAGGGGGACACGTGGGGCTGAGCTGCCCGGCCAGGGGTCCCGGGATGGGGGCGACACGTGGATGGGGGTCCCGGGATGCAGGTATATGGTCAGGAGCCCGGGATATAATTGTGATATATAGTCAGGATCCAGGGATGCAGAGGTGACGGATGGCTGAGGATCCCGGGATGTAGGGGAAACACGTGGCCAGGATCCTGCAATGTAAGGCTGGGGTGTCTGACATGCAGGGGTCACGTGTGCCCGGGATCCTGGGATGTGGGGATCATGTGTGCCCAGGATGCCGGGACAGTGTGTGCCCGGAATGTGGGGACAGTGTGTACCTGAGATTTCAGGATGCAAGTACGGTGTGTGCCCAGGATACAGGAATGATGTGTCCCTGGAATGCAGGGGTGATTTACCTGAGATGCAGGAATGACGTGCCTGGAACGTTGTGCAGGAACGACATGTGCCTGGGATGCAGGAAGGATGTCTTTCTGGAATCCAAGGAAGCAGGGATGATATGTACCCAGGATGCAGGGATGCTGTGCCCGGGATGTTAGGATGCAGGGACAATGTGTCTCTGTGATGCAGGGATGATGTGCCAAGGATGTTGAGATAAAGGGATGATATGCCCAGGATGCTGGGATGCAGGCATGACTGTGTCCCTGGGATGCAGGGATAATGTACCCAGGATGCTGGGATGCAAGGGATGATGTATCCCTGGGATGCAGGGATGCTGTGCCCAAGATGTTGGGATGCAGGGATGCTGTGCCCAAGATGTTGGGATGCAGGGATGCTGTGCCCAGGACATTGGGCACCAGCCTGGGCTCTGCTTCCCAACCATCAGCCTGTGCCTTGAAGCTGAAGGACACCCCGGTCCCCCCGGCCCCTCCCCTTGGCTGGGGGGTCCCTTCACCTGCCCCAGCCCTGTGGGACACCCCAGGTCAGGACCTGCACCCACGGGTGCCACAGAGCCCTCGGGACAGGGACACCCTGCAGCTGAGGGGTCGCGCCGGGACGTCCCCATGGACTCTGTCCCCACCCAGTGCTGTGTGTGAGCAGCCCCGGGGATGCTGCTGTGCCAAAACCCTGCTGGTTCCTGGACAGACAAGAGAAAAAAAAAAAAGAAAAGAAAAAAATAATTAGGGTTTTTTATTTTTTTCCCTTTTCCGTAGTAGTCTCCACGTCCAAACTTCCTGAGAGCAGCTCCGGGCCCTCCCTCCGCTTCCGACGGCCGTGCTGCGCCATCCCGGCCGGCCGAGCCCACCGGCCAGGCCAGCCCCGCGTGGGGCCACTGCACCCCCACCCCGCGTCCCCGCGGCCCCCGGCCAGGTGAGTGCCGCCGTGCCCAGCCTGGGGCACCCTGGGGGCCGGGGGTGGGGCTGGGGGGGGTTGCGCCGTGCCCTGAGGTGCTGCCGGAGCGGGAACAGCCCCCAGCACCGGGGGGGGGGCTTGGGAATGGTGCAGGTTCCAAGGTGAGGGGATGCAGGGGGGGGACGGCGGTGAGGGGATGGCGGCAGACAGGGAGTGGGACAGTGCTGCGACACCCTCTGGTGACCCCAGTGCTGCCCCTGCCCCTGTCCCTGCCCATGTCCCTGACTCACCCCCTGCCCCCCTCACCCTCACCCAGCCCCATCCCTGCGGGTCCGCGGTCCCGGAGGAAACGCGTCACCCCCCGGGCTGTGGTGGAGGAAGAGATAACGGCTGGGGGGAGCCCAGTGCAGTGTCCCCTGCGGGGACAGGGCAGGGCTGGTCCCTGGTCCCCTGCCCTCACCCCACATGCCCCCTCCACCCCCATCACCAGCGGCTGATGCTCCTCATCCCACCCGGGAGGTGCCCAGGGACAGCCGTGGGGAGGGAAGTGTCAGGTCTTGAGGGGGGGTCTCTCGCCACTCTTTCCCGCGGCTCTTTCCCGCGGCTGGGCTCCCCAGTGAGGAGCAGATGGGGCCCGCCAGCATGTTTTGATGATTCCTCACTTTTCCTGCCAGTATCTCCCAGTGGTTCCTGTTGTTCCCGGCAGTTCTGGGACCCCCCACCCCCCATTGCTGGAGCAGAGGATGAGGCTGGCAGTGGGGCCACTGGGAGGGCTTGGGGTTCCCATGGCTCTCCCCCCCTGCCAGGGTCCAGGGGAGAGAATTTTGGCAGCGGATGAGCAATTAATTCCTCACTGCCGGGAGCCGAAGGGAAATGGGGGAAACTTTCCCACTAAACCGTTTTTCCACCCAAAACCGGATGCTCTGGCCCCAAAACGCAGCGTGGGCTCCGGTGAGGGGGAGGATGAACTCAGGGGGCTGCCGGGGCAGCACCTTTGGGGTGTCCTACGGCCGGAGCAGTAAGGAAACCACCGTGAATCCAGCTGTGAGGACCAGGAAACCTCTGTTTCCTCCCTGGCACTCGGCAGCCCCAGCCCCGTAACACGCGTCCCGGTAAACAGCACCCCCAGCACGGGGGGCTCAGGGGCTCGCTTGCCCTCCCAGCCGGGCCCCCCGGGCTGGCAGCGATCCCGGAGCCGCCCCGGCAAAGCCAGACCCTCTCTGGGTTGAGCAAGAAGCCGTTGGATCCAGGAAGCACAACTGGGAATAAACACAGAACGGGTTGAAGTGGGGCCGTGTGGCGCCGCGCCAGGGGCTGGAGCCGCCGTGCCAAACCCCGCCCCGGCACCCCGGGCTCCCACCTCTGGCAGCATCCCGGGATGGGGTCCTGCAGGGGAGGTTGGGGTGATGCCAGGATGCGCCCCGGGGTGCCTGGGGATGCTGGGATGAGGCTGCGTGGGGCCACCCAGGCTGCCGAGCGGCCGCGCCTCAGGTTCCCCCTGGCACGGGGGGAGCAGCGGGGCCGGGGCCGTTTCTCGGGGTGGAGGAATGCGAAGCCAGCCCCGCGGGGAGGTCGGATCTCGGATCCAGAGCCGGGGCCGGGGGCGGTGGGTGTGGAGCGGGAATGTGTGGAGGCAGAGGGTGCAGCCGTGCTCTCTCTCCGGGCAGGATGCTGCTGCGGGCCGCGGTGCTGGCGGTGCACGCCGCCCTCCTGGCTGCCCTCCGCCCCAGCGACCCCAACGTGTGCAGCTACTGGGAGAGGTAGGGCTGGGGGCACCGGGAGGGGGCATGGTGACAGCGGTGGGGCCTCGCAGGACCTGCTCTTCACCTCACACCTTCCCCCCCCCCCCCGCAGCTTCACGGCGGCGGTGAAGGAATCCTACACCAAGCCCCACGTCGTGTCCTCCAGCGAGCCCTGTCCCGGCGGGCTGGGCTCCCCCCTGCCCTGCCCGCAGCAGAGGTGGGAGCAGCCCCGGCTCCCCAGACCCCCTTGGGGACCACCCCTTGGTGTCCCCGAGGGCGTGAGGGCTGGAGGGGGGCTGTCCCCCAGGCTATGGGGGCTGGAGGAGGGCTGTCCCATGAGAGGATGTCCCCAAGGACATTGGAGGGGGGCCTGTCCCGCTGTGGGTTGTCCCCAAGGACATTGAGAGGGCTGGAGGGGGGCAGTCCCATGAGGGGGTGTCCCCAAGGACATGATGGGGGCTGGAGGGGGGCTGTCCCACTGCAGAATGTCCCCAAGGATGGGGGGGGGGGGGGATTCAAGGGCGGTCTGTCCCTGTGCAGATTGTCCCCAAGGCCATGGGGGACCAGAGGGGGGATGTCCCACTGCAGTGTGTTCCCAGAGCCACAGGGGGCTGGAGGGGGCCTGTCCCCGTGATCATGGGTGGGCTGGAAGGGGGCTGTCCCAGCACAGAGTGTCCCTGAGGCCGTGGGGGGGATGGATGGGGGTGTCCTAGTGCAGGGTGTTCCCAATGACACTGGAGTGGCTGTCACCCTGCAGGGTGTCCCCAAGGGCATGGGGAAGAGTTCGAGGGGGTCTGTCCCAGTGCAGGGTGTCCCCAAGGCCATGGGGAGGTGAAGGGGGGTCTGTCCCAGTGCAGGGTGTACCAGGGACCATGGGGGGCTGTAGGGGGTCTGTCCCAGTGCAGGGTGTCCCGGAGGCCATGGGGGGGTGAAGGGGGGTCTGTCCCAATGCAAGTTGTACCCAAGGCCATGGGGGACTGGAAGGGGCCTGTCCCTATGGCCCTGAGGGGTTGAAGGGGAGTCTGTCCCAGTGCAGGGTGTCCCTATGGCCATGGGAGGCTGTAGGGGGTCTGTCCCAGTGCAGGGTGTCCC
>NW_020885019.1:0-397 GCF_003945725.1 Corapipo altera | reverse complement strand
ATGGGAGGCTGTAGGGGGTCTGTCCCAGTGCAGGGTGTCCCCAGGGCTATGGGGGGGCTGCAGGGCCGTGGTCCCAGCGTGCCGTGCCGGCGCAGGGTCGTGCACCGCACCGAGTACCGCCAGGCCGTCCGCACCGACTACCGGCGGCGCTACCAGTGCTGCCTGGGCTACTACGAGAGCCGGGACACCTGTGTCCGTGAGTGGGGCCGGGGGGGCCGGGGGGCCGTGTCCCACCCAGGGTGTCCCCAGAGCTGCCTGTGGACACTCCCTGCCTGTTCCCCAGCTCGCTGCAGCCAGGAGTGTGTCCACGGCCGGTGTGTGGCTCCCGAGCTGTGCCAGTGCGAGCCGGGCTGGCGCGGCCCCGACTGCTCCAGCGGTGAGGGACCGGCGGGGGGGG